>NC_057713.1:131194817-131219740 GCF_004010195.1 Chiloscyllium plagiosum
TACCTTTGAGCCAGTTCTGTATCCAAATTGCTAGTTCTCCCTGTATTCCATGAGATCTAACCTTGCTAATCAGTCTCCCATGGGGAACCTTGGTCGAACGCTTTACTGAAGTCCATATAGATCACATCTACTGCTCTGCCCTCATCAATCTTCTTTGTTACTTCTTCAAAAAACTCAATCAAGTTTGTGAGACATGATTTCCAAATACATGTACATCCTGTCCCTCAGGATTCCCTCCAACAATTTGCCCACCACCGAGGTCAGGCTCACTGGTCTATAGTTCCCTGGTTTGTCTTTACCGCCCTTCTTAAACAGTGGCACCACGTTTTGCTAACCTCCAGTCTTCCAGCACCTCACCTGTGACTATCAATGATACAAATATCTCAGCAAGAGGCCCAGCAAACACTTCTCTAGTTACTGTCAGTTTTAGTTACTTAATATGTGTGAGAGAGAGAGAGAGAGAGGGAGAGAGACAGCTTGCAGCAAATGAATACACTCCATGCTGGAAATGGGTTGCTGAAGAGGTGGCAGAGGTCACTGGCTATGTAATTGGGCTCAGAAAGACATCCCAAGAGCAATTTGTTAGCTCCATGCAGAGGAGCAGCCAGTTGGTGGAGCTAGGATCATAGAACATGGAAACAGGGCTAGGCCATTTTGACCATCGAATCTGCTCCCACCATTCTGGCTCAAAGACAAAAAAACTGCAGGTGTTGGAATCCAATGTCGACAAGCAAGAGGCTGGAAGAACACAGCACACCAGGCAGCATCAGGAGGTGGAGACGTCAACATTTCAGGTGTAACCCTTCTTCAGGGCTGACTCCTCAATGCCACTTTCATGCACTATCTCCACAATCTTAATGTCATTAGAGCCGTAGTCATAGCATGGAAACAGGCCCTTCAGTTCAACTCTTTCATGCTGACCAGATATTCTAAATTAATCAAGTCCCATTTGCCAGCATTTGGCCTATATCCCTCTTATTCACATACCCATCCAGATGCCATTTAAGTGTCGTTATTGTACCAGCCTCCATCACTTCCTCTGGCAGCTCATTCCATACACACACCACCCTCTGCATGAATAAATTGCCCCACAGGTGCTTTTTAAATGTCTCCCTTCTCACCTTAAAACTATGTCCTCTAAGTTTGGATTCCCCCACCCTCGGAAAAAGATATTGGTTATTCACCCTAACTATGGCCCTCATGATTTTATAAACATCTTTAAAGTAACACCTCAGCCTCTGATGATCTGAGAAAAAGTTCTCAGCATATTCAGCCTCTAGTTCTAACTGAAACCTTCCAGTCTTAGTAACATTCTTGTAAATATTTCTTGCACCCTTTTCAGTTTAACAACAGCCTGCTCACAGAAGGGTGACCAGAATTGTACACAGTATTCTAAAAGTAGCCTCACCAATGTCCTGCACAGCTGCAATATGACGTCCTAACTCGTATACTCAATGCTTCAACAGCCTATCTACATGCAATGCCATTTTCAAGGAACAATGAATCTAGCCACCTCTTTTGATTACACTCCCCAGGGCCCTACAATTAACTGTATAGTTCCTGTCCTAGTTTGCCTTACCAAAATACAACACCTCGCATTTATTGAAATTAAACTCCACCTGCGATTTCTCGGCCCATTGGCCCATCTGGTCAAGATCTCTTTGAGCTCTGAGATAACCTTCTTCACTGTCCACTATGCCACTAATTTTGGAGTCATCCACAAACATATCAACTGTACCTCCTATACTCTCAACGAAAGCATTTATATGAATGACAAGCAATAGAGAACCCACATCAGAATCTTGTGGGCATATTACTGCTCACAGGCCTCCAGTCCAAACAACAACCCTCTGTCACTCACTCCCTGTTTTCTCCCACCACTCCAGTTTTGCATGCAATTAGCTAGCTCTCCCTAGATCTCTTATGATTTAACCAGTTTACCATGCGGGAACTTATCGAGGACCTTGCTAACGTCCATGTTGACAACATCTGCCATTCTGCCTTCATCCATCATCTTGGTAAGCTCTTCAAAAACCTCAAGCAAATTTGTGAGACACGATCACCCAAGCACAAAGCCATGCTGACTAGCCCAACTCAGCCATGAAGAATTGGATTCCCTTGTGAGGTTTTGATGAGATTGGATGACACACAGTGTAACTAACATCTGGGGGCAGGGGAGATGGTTCTTGTGGAGAAATCTATGGGATCTGTCTTGACTACACTCGCTATTTCATTGGCTCTGTGGGGTGTATTCAACCATAACATGTCTGTTACCAATTTTCACATTACGTCTTGAATCCTGTATGTTAGATTGTAAATTCTATTTGTATCATCCCTGAAGAAGTTGCTTTTGGCCCTGAAAATGGATCAATCTTCCTCAGATTATCCTGAAATGGGCAGAACATAGAACACAGAACAGTACAGGCCCTTCAGCCCTCAGTGTTGTGCCAGCCTTTTATCCAACTCTAGGATTAGACTAATCTACAGGCCCTTCGTTATACTATCTTCCATGTGCCTATCCAAGAGTCATTTAAATGTCCCTAATGTAACTGACTCTACCACCACTGCTGGCAGTTCATTCCACATACCCACCACTCTCTGTGTAAAGAACCTACCTCTGACATCTCCCATAAACCTTCCTCCAATCACCTTAAAATTATGCCCCCTTGTGATAGCCATTTCTGCCCTGGGAAAAAGTCTCTGACTATCCACTCTATCTATGCCTCTCATCATCTTGTACACTTCTATCAAGTCACCTCTCACCCTTCTTCACTACAATGAGAAAGCCCTAGCTCCCTCAACCTTTCTTCATAAGACATGCCCTCCAGTCCAGGCAGCATCCTGGTAAATCTCCTCCAAAGCTTCCACATCCTTCCTAAAATGAGACAAGCAGAACTGAACACAATATTCCAAGTATGGTCTAACCAGAGGCTCTATACAGCTGCAGCATAACCTTGTAGCTCACAAACTCAATCCCCCTGCTAATGAAAGCCAACACACCATATACCTTCTTAACAATCCTAGCAACTTGGATAGCAACTTTGAGGGATCTATGGACATGGACCCCAAGATCCCTCTGTTCCTCCACACTGCCAAAAAACCTGCAGAATTGGGCTGATAAGTGGCAGATGGAATTCAACCTGGAAACATGTGAAGTGATTCATTTTGGAAGGTGGAATTTGAGTGCAGATTACAGATGTCAATACACCTATTATCTGCACTCAAATTCCACCTTCCAAAATGTATCACTTCACATATTTCCAGGTTGAACTCCATCTGTCACTTATCAGCCCAGTACTGCATCCTGTCATTGTCCTGTCACAACCTACAACCCCCGCTCCCCCCGCCACATTATCCACAATTCCACCAATCTTCGTGTCATCAGCAATTTTACTAACCCACCTTTCCATTTTCTCTTCCAGGTCATTTATAAAAAATCACAAATCAGCAGTGGCCCCAGAACCGATCCCTGTGGAACATCTTTGTTTCCAAGCTCCAGGCTAAATACTTTCCATCTATTACCACCCTCTGTCTTGTATGGGGCAGCCAATTCTGTATCCAGACAGCCAAATTTCCCCATATCCCATGCCTCCTTACTTTCTGAATGAGCCTACCATGGGGAATCTTATCAAACGTCTTGCTAAAATCCATGTACAACACATCCACTGCTCTACCTTCATCAATGTGCCATTCTGAAGAAGCCAAATAAAGGACAAAGATCTATTTGTTAACATTGGCCTGAGGATTATCTTTCTAGTATTATTATTGCTTGATAGCTTCCAAAAGCCTATCATTATCACAGTGGGGTAGGATAGGGAGGCTTCTAATTTTACATTTGATTGACAATTCTAAGAGTTCAGAGATTCACAGACTTTGATGTGGAACTATGAATACACTGTCTGTTTTTATATGGAATTAAGTACTTGAAGGTATTTGAATACACGGCATGATTTCTTTTGGATGGATGAGAGATTCCTTTAACATAATTAAGTCAGTAATTGATACATAACACTTAATTTTATTTAATCTCGGGACGATCCTAAGGTCTGAGGTGAGGTGATGTAGAGGGTGTAAGAGCAAAGGACAAGTGACTGAAGAGAATAGGCTGGAGTAAACATTAAGGCACCATAATCTTACTGGACCATGGGGTTGAACACTCATGAAGGAGAGAGATGACTGAAGGTGGTTTAACATGAGGGTCACCACACCTCAGGCAAGGGAGAGACTGAGGACAGTTGATCATGATAGATGGTGCAGGAACTGAACTCATGCTGTCGGGATCACCCTCCATTACAAAGCATCCAACTGAGCTAACCAGCAACCCCTCCATCCCCACCCCCATCCACTCCTCCCAGGGTTGGACTAGAGGCTATAAGAGACATAAGGTTAACTTAGATTGGCACTAACTTTACATGGGGGCTATAGGTGGCCAAGAAAATGGATAGAGGGGTCTTGGGTTTAGGTTTTAAGGGGCACACACTGGCATGGAGAGTTTGAGGTGCCATGGGGTATTGGGTTGGAACATGTGTTGGCAGGGATGGGTAGTGGGGCAGAAGGGGCGTGTGCTAGGTGGTCTGTCTTCTTTTATTATAACTGGGACAAAGTCCAATAGAACGGTGGTGACCTATTAAACAGCCTAACCAGCACAGAGCAGCCTCTGTAGATGGCTCGGAACTATTTCTTGTAGCAAACACCAACACCAGCAAACACGCCCACATTCCTCCAATTCCCATCACACCCTGCAACAAGAACACAATCTTTTGAAGTTGTTTGCCCTGAGGTGGATATGCTGAGCCAAGAACTTTCATGCACACCTGCCTGAGGAGCAGAAAGCCTGACCCCAGTGTCAGCAACAGAAGGAACATATGCTCTGATTTATCTGGTGGAAGTGGCACTGTGAACAAATTGGGTCAGGCCGACTCCAAGTCTGTGTGAAACAGTATATGCCAGCAGCTGAGAAATGTGTTTTACATCAACAGTGTTGATGTGGAGGTCTTGGTGTTGGACTGGGGTGGACAAAGTTCAGAATTACACAACACCAAGTTCTTTCAAATAAACCTGTTGGACTATAACCCTGATGTCGTGTGATCAATGGTGTCATGTAATGTGGAAGTTGGTATCTGGTATATATCGGCACATTGGAAGCAGAACATTTCTTTATTAACCCCATGGTCATGTCACTCATTCACGTGCTATTGCAGAGAATGGAGCTGAGATTTAAACCGCAGCAGACAGAGGATCATTCCTGATAAATATTACAGGTTGCTGACAGACTTAGATGGGTTTGGCAGACAAAACGCAGGACCCTTGTGTTAATTAATTGGATGTTATTGGCAAGCAACAGCTTGCTTTGGTCATCAAAAGAATGCCTTACATCAAACAAACCACAAGCTGCGGTCTTTTCATCAGAAGAAAATGTACTTGCAAAGCTCCACAATTACACAGATATCCTGCCTACTGGGGAAATCAGATACGGACGTGAAGTAGACATTTACAGTACAGAAGGAGGCCATTCGGGTTATTGTGTGTCAACAAAGATCTAACTGCACTAATAAGCGGCCAGAGCAACACAAGTGAATGCATAAACATTGTTTAAATGTAATGTAAGTTCTCAGCCTTTGCCAGCAGTTCAGGCAGTGAATTCCAGACTCTGTGCAAACAGAATTTCTCAACTCTCCTCCGAGTCTTCCACCTCTAACATTAAAATTTTTCCGCCCGCTTACTGACCCTTCTACTAATGGGGAAAAAGTGCCTCCCTGTCCACCCCATCTGTGCCTCTCATTATTTTATACATCTCTATCAAATCCCGTCACGACCTCCAAGTTCTGAGGGAGGGTCACTCGACTTAAACGTTAACTCTGATTTCTCTCCACAGATGCTGCCAGACCTGCTGAGCTTTTCCAGCAATTTTTGCTTTTGTCCCTCACAATGGATGACAAGAGATATTGAGGCTTTGACCAGAAAAAAGGAGGAATGGCTCAGGTACAGGCAGCTGGGATCATGGGAATCCTGGAGGTAGGTAGACAGGGGATACAGGAGTTTACTGAAGAAGGAAATCAGGAGGGCGAAAAGGGGGCATGAGATAGCCTTGGCCCAGAAGACTAGGGTGAATCCAGAGAGGTTCTTTAAGTTTATTAAGAATAACTAGGGAGAGAATAGGGCCCCTCAAGTACCAAAGTGGACATGAATGTGGGGAACTGCAGGAGATGGGTGAGGTCCTCAATGAGTATTTCTCCTGTGTTTACCGCAGAGAAAAACATGAAGAGTTAGGAACTTGGGGAAGTTAGTAGTGGTGTGCTGGTGACAGTCCATATCACAGTAAAGGAGGTGTTGGATATTAGAATGTACGAAAGTGGATAAGTCTCCTGGTCCTGACCAGATATACCTAAGAAGACTGCAAGAGGCTAGAGAAGAAATTGCTGGGGCCCTGGCTGATATTTTTGCATCATCGTTAGCCGCGGGTGAGGTCCCGGAAGACTGGAGGGGAGCCCGTATTCAAGAAGGGCTCCAAAGAAAGCCTGGAAACTGTAGATCAGTAAGCCTAACATCTGTGGTAGGTAAGTTACCTCAGAAGATTCAGAGATAAGGTATATATGCATTTGGAAAGATAGGGTTTGATTTGGAGCAGTCAGCTTTGTGTGTGGGAGGTTGATGAGGACAGGGCGGTAGATGTAGTCTATATGGATTCCAGTAAGGCCTTTGGGATGGTACCACATGGTAGGCTGCTCTGAAAGGTTACATCACATGGAATCCAGGGGAAGCTGACAAATTCTATACAGAATTGGCTTGATGGTAGGAATCAGAGGGTAATAGTGGAAGGATGCTTGTTGGACTGGAGGCCTGTGACTAGTGGAGTGCCTCAGGGGTCGGTGCTGGGCCCAATGCTGCTTATTATCTATATCAATGATTTGGATAGATATGATTAGTAAGCGATTAGTACGTTTGCAGATGACGCTAAAAGAGGAGGTATCATGGACAGTGAGGAATTTATCAGATGTTGCAGCAGAACCTTGATCAGCTGGGGAACTGTGCCAAGAAATGGCAAATGGAGTTTAATATAGGTAAGTGTGAGGTGTTGCATTTTGGAAAGTCAAGTGAAGGTTGGAGTTTCATGATGAATGATTTGGCCTTAAGGAGCATAAAGGGACCTTGGAGTTCAGGTGCACGGTTCTCTGAAAGTGGAGTCCCAGGTGGACAGGGCAGTAAAGAAGGCTTTTGGCACATTGGCCTTCATCCGTCAGGGCACTGAGTAAAGAAGTTGAGAAGTTATATTGCAGTTATATACAGGACGTTGGTGAGGCTGCACTTGGAGTATTGTGTTCAGCTTTGGTCACGTTGTTGTGAGAAGGGTGTTATTAAACTGGAAAGAGTGTCAAAGAAATATGCAAGGATGTTGCCAGGACTTAATGGTGTCAGTTATAGGGAGAGGTTGGACAAGCTAGGATTTTCTTTCTTTAGAACATAGGAGACTGAGGGGGAACCTTACAGGAGTCTATAAGATCATGACAGGCTTGGACAGGGGCAATGCACTCAGTCTTTCTCCTAGGGTTGGGGAATCGCATATGAGAGAGCATCAGTTCAAGGTTAGAGGGGAAAGAATAAAAGGGAACCTGAGGGGCAACGTTTTTACACAGAGGGTGGTACACATATGGAATGAGCTGCCAGTGGAAGTGGTTGAGGCGGGTACATTAACAACATTTAAAAGCCTTGTAGACAAATACATGGATAAGAAAGGATTAGACGGATATGGGCCAAGTGCAGGGAAATGGGGTTAGTGTGGATGGACATTTTGGTCAGCATGGACCAGTTTGGGCTGAAGGGCCTGTCTCTGTGCTGTAGGACTCTGTGACTCCCTATGTCTCTAATCTTCCCTGTTACAGGAAAACAACCACAGCCTATCCCATTGCCCCTCACTGTTCAGACCCAGGGCAGCATCTGACAAACTACCCAACATTGACTCAGGCACCAAAAACTGACAACGCCCTGTTGTTCCAACAAAATCTCCCTTCCTCAGATTTTTTAAATTGCCCGTCCCTAGTTGCCCTTTTGTGAAGGTGGGGGGTGAGCTGCCTCTTGAACAGCTGCAGTCCATGTGCTGGAGCTTAGGGAGGGAATTCCAGGATTTTGACCCAACAACACTGAAGGGACAGCAATATATTTCCCAGTCAGGTTGGTGAGTGGCTTAAAGGGGAACATGAAGGTGGAGGTGTTCCCAAATATCTGCTGCCCTTATCCTTCCGGATAGAAGTGGCCATGGGTTTGGAAGGTGCTGTCTGAAGATCTTTGGCGAATTTCTGCAGTGCATTTTGTCGATAATACATTCTGCTAGGCAAAAGTGAGGACTGAAGATGCTGGAGATTAGAGGCGAGAGTATGGTGCTGGAAAAGCACAGCAGATCAGGCAGCATCCAAGGCGCAGGAAAATTGATGTTTCGGGCAAAAGCTCTTCATCATCACTCTGTTCCTGAGTGTCAGTGGTGGAGGCAGTGGATGTTTGTGGACACAGTGTCAACCAAGTGGACTGCTTTGTCCTGGTGTCAAGCTTCTTGAGTGTTGTTGGAGCTGCACCCGTCCAGTCAAGTAATGCGGATTCTATCACATTCCTGACTTGTGCCAAGTAGATGGTGGACAGGCTTTGGGGAGTCAAGAGGTGAGTTACTCGCTGTAGTATTCCGAGCCTCTGATTGGTCTTTTAGCCACTCTGTTTATGTAATGAGTCTAGTTGAGTTTCTGGTAGCGGCACGGTGGCTAGCACTGCTGCCTCACAGCACCAGAAACCTGGGTTCAATTTCCGACTCAGGCGACTGACTGTGTGGAGTTTGCACATTCTCCCCGTGTCTGCGTGGGTTTCCTCCGGGTGCTCCGGTTTCCTCCCACAGTCCAAAGATGTGCACGTCAGGTGAATTGGCCATGCTAGATTGCCTGTGGTGTTGGGTAGAGGGGTAAATGTAGGGGAATGGGTGGGTTGCGCTTCGGCGGGTCGGTGTGGACTTGTTGGGCCGAAGGGCCTGTTTCCACACTGTAAGTAATCTGTAAGTAATCTAATCTAATCAATAACCCCCAGGATGTTGATAGAAGGGGATTCAGTGATGGTAATATCATTGAATGCCAAGGGGCAGTGGTTAGATTGTCTCTGATCGGTGATGATCATTGCCTGGCAATTGTGTAGCGTGAATGTTACTGCCACTTGTCCACCCAAGCCTGGATATTGTGCAATCATCAGTGAACATCCCTACCTCTAATCTTATGATGGAGGGAAGGTGATTGATAAAGCAGCTAAAGACAGTTGGGTTGAGGACACTACCCTGAGGAACTCTTGTAGAGATGTCCTGGAGCTGAGATGACTGACTTCCAACTATCACAGCCATCTTCCTATGTGCCAGATATGACCCCCATCTGTAGAGAGAGTTCCTCAATTCCTATTGGCTCCAGTTTCGCTAGGGGTCCTTGATGTCACACTCAGTCGAATGCAGCCTTGATGTCCAGGGCTGCCCTCTCCCCTCCCCTCTGGAATTCAGCTCTTTTGTCCATGTTTGAACCAAGGCTATAATGAGGTCAGGAGCTGCGTGACCCTGGGGGAACCCAAACTGGGCATCATTGAGCAGGATATTGCTGAGCAAGTGCTGCTTGACAACACTGTTGATGACACCTTCCATCACATTCCTGATGACCGAGAGTAGACTGATGGGACGGGATTTAGCTGGGTTGAATTTGCCCTGCTTTTTTGTGAACAGGACACACCTGGGCAATACTCTACATTGTCAGGGAGATGTCAGTGTTGAAACTGTACTGAAAGAGCTTGGCTAAGGATGCAGTAAGTTCTGGAACACAAGTCTTGGGACGTTTGCCCAAATGTTGTCAGGGCCCTTTGCAGTATCCAATTCCAACAACAATCTATTGATATCATTTAGAGTGAACCAAATTAATCAGCAACTGGCATCTGTGATGCTGGGACCTCTGGAGGAAGCCAGGAAGGATCATCCAATTTGCACTTATGGCTGAAGATTCTTGTAAATTCCTCAGCCTTACCTTTTGCCCTGATGTGCTGGGCTCCCTATTGTGGAGAATGAGGACAAATTTGGAGCCTTTTCCTCCTTCGTTAATTGTCTACCACCATTCCCAACTGGATGGCAGGATTGCAGAGCGTGGTCTGATTTGTTGGTTGTGGAATCGTTTAGCTCTGTCTATCATTCATGCTCATTCCACTTGGCCTGAACGTAGTTTCAGCAGGTGGATAGCTCATCTTTTTTAATGTATGCCTGGTGTGGTTGTAATCTCCATTGAACCATGGTGATCCCCAGGCTTGATGGTAATGGTAGAGGAGGAGATATGCCAGGCCGTGAGGTAGCAGATTACATTGCAATACCAACCCCATGGTGATGATGGATGCCCAGTCTTGAGTTGCTAGATCTGTTTGAAATCTGTCCCATTTAGCACGTGATAGTGCCTCACAACACAATGGAGGTTATTCTCAATGTGAAGGTGGGACTAAATCTCCACAAGGACTGTACAGTGGTCACTCTTACTGATACTCAAAATTATTGAGTTATGCAGCACGAAAACAAACCATTCAGTCCAACTCGTCTGTGCTGACCAGATATCCTGAACTATCTAGTCCCACTTGCCAGCATTTGGCCCATATCCCTCTAAACCCTTCTGATCCATATACCCAGCCTTTTACATGTAGTTGTACCAGCCTCCACCACTTCTTCTAGCAGCTCATTCCATACACGCACCACCCTCTACGTGAAAAAGTTGTCCCTCTCACTTTTAAATCTTTCCCCTCTCACTTTAAACCTTTACCCTACCCTGGGGTAAAAGACCTTGTCTATTCATACTGTCCCGGACAGATACATCCACAGCTGGCAGTTTGGTGAGGATGAGGTCAAGTATGCTTTGCCCTCACCACCTGCTGCAGAGCCAGACTAGCAACAATGTCCATTAGGACTTGACCTGTTAAGTCTGAGGTGGTGTAAACATAGCTTTTTAAAAAATAGTTCATGGGATATAGGCATCACTGGCTAGGCCAGCAGTTATTGCCCATCCCTGATTGCCTAGAGGGCAGTTAAGAGCCAACCACATTTCTGTGGGTCTGGAGTCACATGTAGGTCAGATCAAGTAAGTATGCAGTTTCCTTCACTGAAGGGCATTAGTCACCCAGATGGGTTTTGCCTGACAATTGATTCATGGTCATTGTTAGACTTCCAGATTTTTATCAAATTCAAGATCCACTATCTGCCCTGGCAGGATTCAAACCTGGGTCCCCAGAACATTACTTGAGTCTCCAGATTAACATTCGAGTGATAACACCACTCCGCCATTGCCTCCCCCATACTGGATAGTGGAGTGTGATATGCCGGAGTTCTGATGTGACGCATGAAGTCACGAAGGGCCGATATGCACATGCTGGAACTGAATTGTGTGATGCACCCTGAGAACATACCATGGATCATCAAGTCTAATCTCTCATTTGAAAAACACAGAATCTGTGGTTGTTATAACTGATGAATATATAGATTATTTTTCAAAGAACTGAAATGAAGTGGAGCAAGAAAGCAGTTTCAACTCAAAAATCTATTATTTGAGAATATGTACATTAAATGACCCAGCCATACAGTTCGCTGATGGACAGATATCCCATTGCTTTGAGGGAGAAAGAGTCCTCCATATCTCACCCTCAAACAGCAGACTCTTATTTTGAAATTGGGCTGTAGCTGTTACCGAAGATCATCTCAGTATCTACCCTCTCAAACCCAGTCAGAATCTTATCTGTCCTTCTAAAGTAAAATGAATACAGGCCCAACCTGATCAGCCTTTCCTCATAAACCTTTAAGTCCAGGGATGAGCCTAGTGAATGTTTTCTGAACTGCCGGCAATACAAATGGGTGCCTCACCAGTAAGGTGACCAAAACTGCACACAATATCCTTCGTATAATCTCACTAATGCCCTTATGTTTGGCTACACTTTCCTCTATATACCATTTTTTCTGCGCTCTCACATAACTTATCTATACACTTTGTGGACTCTCCACAACCTACTCACCCACTTGCTTTCCAATCTCTCTCTAAATCATCTGCTTCATCAGAAACCTAACGCAGATATGATCGAAGATACAGAGATCCAAGGTGTAATGTAGTGATAAAGTAACGTGTGCTTAAAAACTACACAATAAGCTGGACAAGCATTTAACATTTTTTGAGTAAGTTACCTGAGAACAGAAATAATTAGATTAGATTAGATTACTTTTTTTTTACTTTTTTTTAGATTACTTTAGATTACTTTACTTTACTTTACTTTAGATTACTTTTACTTTTTTTTTAGATTACTTTTACTTTTTTTTTTACTTTTACCTTTTTTTTACTTTTTTTTTAGATTAGATTAGATTACTTTTTTTACAGTGTGGAAACAGGCCCTTCGGCCCAATAAGTCCACACCGACCCGCCGAAGCGTAATCCACCCATACCCCTAACCTAACACTAGGGGCAATTTAGCATGGCCAATTCACCTGACCCTGCACATCTTTGGACTGTGGGAGGAAACCGGAGCACCCGGAGGAAACCCACGCAGACACGGGGAGAACGTGCAAACTCCACACAGTCAGTCGCCTGAGTCGGGAATTGAACCCGGGTCTCTGGCGCTGCGAGGCAGCAGTGCTAACCACTGTGCCACCGTGCCGCCCACAAAATAATGTGGAGAAATAAATAATGCAAGATTATTGCTAGATATACAAATAAAATGCACTGCAAATTTAACTTTTACCCATTCATGTGCAGCTAATAATCTAATATCAACTTGAACCCTTCCAAGTCTGTTTTGATTCAGCCCCCCCATACCCCCCTTGCTACCTCTCCCTCAGTGTTCAAACCATCCTCATAGATGCCTGCACACTGAGGTGGCAGTATATAGCAGCAAATTGACAACGGCGTCCCCAGGATGGGGGAGGGGGCAACAAAGCATGCTGATAACCCACCCACGACTGAGAACCCTGAGGGAATAACATTGACTCCAAGTGGCTCATGACGCACTAAGAGTTAGAATTTGTTTTTATTAGCACGTGTACTCAAATACAGAAGTACAGGAGTACAGTGAGAAATCGACAATGCCTCATGGGCCCATCTTAGTTACAAAGTATCTCAGAACTAATCTTCGGTGCAAAAACAGGAATAAAGAAGAAAAAGGTTACATTCCCTGACAGTGATTCATTGTATAAGTTAGGAACGAGACATTGTTAAAAGGATAAACATTACAAGACTAACAAAGTGCCAGTGCTGTCCCTGCTCATGTACTTCCACAGTGCAGCATCCAAAAGGAGCAGCCTAGAGGGAAATCAGTTAAAGCACAGCAAGTGTTGTATACAGTTCACAGCAAAACGTCTTTCAAAAGAGCTTTCCAGTTTAGCGGGCTGACAGTTAGGAAAAACAGAGGGAGAACAATTAAGTGAAGCTCTGCTGCCAAAGGATTTCTAACGTAACTGCATTGTATCTACACAAACCCTTCCACCCACCCTAACCACATGAGGACTAACCCCTCCCTTACTGAGCTCTTTCAGCACCATCTCCAGGTGCTGCTTCAGGCACCGTCTTGGGTTCATGCCATGCATTTTCTTCCTGTTGTGTCTCCCGTAAAAGAACATGCGTAAGTCTGAGTCTCGTGCAATGGCCTTCATGGTACAGCAGTCGAGAGTGTGGGGCTGGAAAAGCACAGCAGGTCAGGCAGCATCCGAGGAGCAGGAGAATCAACGTTGCTGGCATAAGCCCTTCATCAGGAATGTGACTTGTGGGTTGGGGCTGAGAGGTAAATGGGAGGGGGAGGGTGGACCCGTCCATCACTGTCCCCTCTTGATCTATCATCTTCCTGCTCACCTTCATCCACCTATCGCTTTCCCAGCTACGTTCCCCAAACCCCAGCCCCCCTTCATGATACAGCAGCACTGTTGCAAAGTCTGTTTGAAAGACAAAACCTCTGAATCCAGCAGGCTCTTTGCTCAATGCTACACAGACAGAATAGCAAGTTTTGAGAAGATTTGTAGCTCAAGTTGAGGTTCTGGATGTAGGTTTGCTCGCTGAGCTGGAAGGTTCATTTTCAGATGTTTCATCACCAGACTAGGTAACATCATCAGAACAGGAAATGATATCACCACAAGAAATGACATCACCAACTCAAGGAAACCCAAACTCATAAATAGAAAGTAGGCTATATCACCAGTGCTTCATCCAGAAGCTCACTGATGATCTTACCTAGTACGGTGATGAAACATTTGAGAATGAACCTTCCAGCTCAGCGAGCAAACCTACATCCAGAACCTCAACTTGAGCTACAAATCTTCTCAAAACTTGCTATTCTGTCTGTGTAGCATTGAGCAAAGAGCCTGCTGGATTCAGAGGTTTTGTCTTTCAAACAGACTTTGCAACAGTGCTGCTGTATCATGATCATGATACAGCAGCACTGTTGCAAAGTCTGTTTGAAAGACAAAACCTCTGAATCCAGCAGGCTCTTTGCTCAATGCTACACAGACAGAATAGCAAGTTTTGAGAAGATTTATAGCTCAAGATGAGGTTCTGGATGTAGGTTTGCTCGCTGAGCTGGAAGGTTCATTTTCAGATGTTTCGTCACCAGACTAGGTAACATCATCAGAACAGGAAATGATATCACCACAAGTAATGACATCACCAACTCAAGGAAACCCAAACTCATAAATAGAAAGTAGGCTATATCACCAGTGCTTCATCCAGAAGCTCACTGATGATGTTACCTAGTACGGTGATGAAACATTTGAGAATGAACCTTCCAGCTCAGCGAGCAAACCTACATCCACAAACAGATTACTTTGTTTTTCATTGGTTTGGGCAAGGACAATTCTGTTTAAATATTTATCCCATAACTTAATGGGCAGCACGGTGGCACAGTGGTTAGCACTGCTGTCTCACAGTGCCAGAGACCTGGGTTCAATTCCCGCCTCAGGCGACTGTCTGTGTAGAGTTTGCACATTCTCCCCATGTCTGTGTCGGTTTCCTCCCACAGTCCAAAAATGTGCAGACTAGGCGAATTGGCCATGCTAAATTGACCGTAGTGTTAGGTAAGGGGAATGGGTCTGGGTGGGTTGTGCTTTGGTGGGTCGGTGTGGACTTGTTGGGCCAAAGGGCCTGTTTCCACACTGCAAGTAAGTAGTCTAATCTTGATATGCAAAAGCCTTTTGAGGATGAGCATGTCTTTTGACAGTATCTAGACCCACCATAACTAGCAGGCATTTAGAATGGACATGACCCAAACCTATCTGATTTATGAAACAATAATGATCCTCTGAGGTGCTTTTCCCCAAAACCAAGATGATCTTATATGCTTAGAGAAGGAAGTTAATGTGCTGAACAGAATCATTGATATGTTTCAGTCTCTGAGAGTTGCTATCTAACAAGAATGCAAGAGAAAGATATTATTAACTGAGATAGGGTTCAGAAGAATTGCACCAGGATGTTGCAGGGTATGGAAGGTTTGAATTATAAAGAAAGGCTGGATAGGTTGGGACTTTTTTTCACTGGAGCATAGGAAGTTGAGGCATGACCTTTTCAAAGTTTATAAAATTATGAGAGGTATGGATAGGGTTAATGGTAGGTGCTTGGGATTTCAAGATGGGGCCCCTCCCCCAAGTCCCTCCTCCCTACCTTTTATCTTAGCCTGCTTGGCACACTTTCCTCATTCCTGAAGAAGGGCTCATGCCCGAAACGTCGATTCTCCTGTTCCTTGAATGCTGCCTGACCTGCTGTGCTTTTCCAGCAACACATTTTCATTTCAAGATGAGGGTCATACATTTAAGCTGACACCAGAGAGATTTTAAAAAGATATGGGGGGCAAATTTATTTAACTGCAGGTTCACTTGTGAATGAACATTCTGAGGAAGTGATGGATGAGTGCATAATTACAATATTTAAAAGACATTTAGATAAGTACTTGAATAGGCAAAGTTTGGAGGGATATGGGCCAGGTGCAGGCAGGTGGGACGAGTTTAGTTTGGGATTATGGTCAGCATGGACTGGTTGGACCGAAGGGTCTGTTTCCATGCTGTCTGACTCTCTGACTCAATAACTCATCACCCCAGCTGAGATCAGGTGATTCCATCAAACGAATCTTTGACCTTTCCAGCTGTGCATCTCATTGCCATGTGGTTTCCTTTACCCCTTTGAGAATTGGCAATATTCTTTAATAGAATTTAAATCATTTTCTTGTGCCAGCATTATAGAAATCTAATTACTTTGGAGAGTTCCTTCAGCATTTAAGAGCAGTATTAAAATTCAAAGGGGACACAAATGATTTCCTCCATGTATTATGAGTGAAGTCATTTTTCATCTACAGAAAATATACTTCCAATTTCCAACACATTGCTGAAGGAGAAGCCATCCAAAATGTAATTTCAGTACATTCTTAATGATATGCCGAGAGGATTGAGTTAATTCCTTCACTGACAGTAGGAAATGTTTGAGCCCTTTAGTGCCAGATTTTGTTTTTGTTATGCTTTTGTTAATTGGATTGCAGCTTCTACAGAATTCTATGTGAAGGATTGGCTGTCGATTTTTGCAGCCACAGGCCCTACAACCCTGTGGTCAATCAATGACACTTGCACTTTTACACCATGCAAGTATAAACCACATTGCCCAAAGGCAGGTCTGTCAGGGTCAATAGACAACCATCCCAGTGGGTAGCAGAATCACTACAGTTTTCATGGTCCTCGTGTTTACTGTCGGAATTGCAAGACGCTACAATTTAGTTTCGAGAGTAAAGATCAATCCACATTTTGACAGACTCGGAAAAGTAATTTGATTACATAAACTAATTAAGTAATGAGTGTGTCTTTTTATTTTGCGTTTTTATAAACATGGGAACTGAAATGAGAAAGAGCTGTTTTAAAATCCAATGACTCCTGCTCTGAGAAGTAAGCCAGCGTCCATTGTCGGCATTGTGTAGACAATGGCATGGCCCAGCAGCTGCGACAGCTTGATTTGCCATCTGGAGTTAAAGAGAGATAATTGATGCAGCTTTTGCTGGCAACAGGAGTTGATTGGTCCATAGACTGGTGTCCAATTATCACCAACTATGTGATTAATTCTCAGAGACCTGAACAGCTTGGGACTGGAGAAACTATAGAGAAGAGATTTATAGAGCGAAAGAAATAGAGATTGATAATAGAACGAGATTGAGATAGAGCAAGAGATAGAGTGAGCAATAGAGAGATAGACTTGGAGATAGAGAAGGATAATGAAGAATACTGAAGGATAGAGAGATAGAGATAAGGATAGAGAGAGAAGGGCAGTAGAGAGATAGAAATATGGAGACGGAACGAGATAGGGAGAGAGACAGAGAGAGAAATTATAGGGAGAGATACAAACAGTGAGAGATAGATCAACACATTTATCAAGAGATAAAAAAGAGAGATATTGTTTTGTTCTTTTCCAGCTCAGGAACATTCTGTCTGTTCTCTGCAGTCGAACCTCACATAACCTGAAGAAAGCCAGTTTAGCAACACTGTAACAATTGCTTTCAGCTGTGACTTTTACTTGATTTGTTTGAGATTATTTAGAAGGAAGCCAATCCCCACATTGTGTTTCTCATTAACCAGTGGAAGCATCCAGAGAAGGATGATTGAAACAACATGTTGGCCAGCAGAAGAGTCATCAGTATAATTTCAGAGCAGAAAAACTCCCAAACTCTCTTTCCAGTTTTTCACTCAGCTGCAACCTATTATGTGTAATTCTGCTTGTTTGTCTCTATAAAGGGAGTGTTTATGAAGGGGATTTAATTAGCAGTATCATATGCTGATGGTTGAAAATTGTTCATCTACAGGTAAACTCTAATTACTTGGAATAAATAGTGATTGTTGTTTAGTACAGAAACCTGGTCCATGTTTCCAATCACTCTGGGTCTGAAAATGAGGAATTTTGTACTTTATAAAATCTTTAGCATTTGTGATGACTTCAGGAGTAGAGTAGTTCATGTTTATTACAGTGAGTCCTAGCATTTCAAAGAAATAGCCACATTCAAAACTGACACATAATATGCAGTCTCTGTATTTAGCTATAAATAAAACCTCCTGCAAATTCATTCACAGCATAAAAAAATTGTAGGCTAGGCCTGTGGATCCAGAATCACGCACACTAAATAAGGTAAAGATGGCAGAATTTCTTCCTTAAAGGGTTTTAAGGGTTAAAAACACATCAGATGGGTTTTTATGACAATTAACATTGGTCATTGAATTCAAATTTCACCATGTACCCATATTAAACTAACCTGGCATTTGACATTACTAATCAGAACAATACCATAACACCACTGGCTCCCCTGAAATAATGCAGCAGTTATAACTTATTCAAATCTTTTTGGAAAATATTTACTGATTCAAGAGAATAAAAATACTCCAGTCTTGCTGGCTTTGCTATGATAAAACACATGAAGTAAAGCACATTTAGATTTCCGCAAAGGAATTCTGAAGGAGCACAAATTAAATAATAGGTACAAGAAATGGATTTTTTTTTAAAAAGCAGACGATAAACATTATCCCTCCAACCAACAAAGGAACCTGCAGCTTTTCATAGTTAATACCAAATGTTACCTTGGAAACTTCGTCTTGGCATTAACTTCTTGGTTTGTTCAAATGCTTTTGCCACCAGTGGTCCCTTCAGAAGGTTACTGACTGCATCCACCTGTTGGGATCAAAGCAATATTCCTCACAGACTGAACAAACCCCTGACCTGAAATAGGACCGGCCTGTAATGTAATGGATCTGAAGTGTTATCTTCTAATCTGGTCCTTTACTTGAAAGATTCAAAGTGTTCAGGATATTGCACCAGCGCTCAGTAGCAGCCATGTGTCCCAACTGCAAGGTGCACTGCAGAACTTTGCCAAAGATTCCTCGTCAGCACTTTCCAAACCCATGCGCACTTCTGTGTAGAAAGACAAGGATAGCAAGTACATGGGAATATCCCCACCTACAAGTACCCCTCCAAAACACTCACCACCCTGACTTGGAAATATATCACCATCCCTTCACTGTCACTGGGTCAAAATCCTGCAATTCCCTCCCTAAGGGCATTGTGGGTCAACACACAGCACGTGGACTACAGCGGTTCAAGAAGGCATCTCACTCCCACCTTCTCAAGGGCAACTAGGGACGGACAGTAAATGTTGGACCAGCCAGCACCACCCATGTCTCACAGGTAATTTAAAAAAAAATAAAATCTCCTGACTTGATGATGTGGAGGTGCTGGTGTTGGACTGAGGTGGACAAAGTCAAAAGTCACATAACACCAGGTTATATTCCAACACAAGCTTTCAGCTGATGAAGGAGCAGCGCTCTGAAAGCTTGTGATTTCAAGTAAACCTGTTGGATTATACCCTGGTGTTGTGTGATTTTTGGCTTGAAATCGGACTAGTCTGTAACATAATGGATCTGAAGTGTTACCTTATAAAACATCCATAGAGTCATAGAGTCATGGAGGGGTACAGCATACAGGGGTACAGGGGTATAGATCCTTTGGTCCAACTCATCCATGCCGACTTGATATCGTAAATTAATTGAGTCCCATTTGCCAGCATTTGACCTATATCCCTCTAAACGCTTCCTATTCATATAACCATCCAGATGCCTATTAAATGTTGTAATTGTACCAGCCTCCACCACTTCCTCTGGCAGCTCATTCCATTCACGCACCACCCTCTGTGTGAAAGGTTGCCCCTTAGGTCTCTTTTAAAGCTTTCCCCTCTCACACTAAACCTGCGCTCTATAATTCTGGACTCGCTCACCCCAAGGAAAATACTTTGTCCATGTACTCTATCCATGCCCCTCATGATTTTATAAACCTCTATGAGGTCCTTGAAAGTGGAGTCGCAGGTAGATAGGATAGTGAAGAAGGCATTTGGTATGCTTTCCTTTATTGGTCAGAGTATTGAGTACAGGAGTTGGGAGGTCATGTTGCGGCTGTACAGGACATTGGTTAGGCCACTTTTGGAATATTGCGTTCAATTCTGATCTCCCTCCTGTTGGAAGGATGTTGTGAAACTTGAAAGGGTTCAGAAAAGATTTACAAGAATGTTGCCAGAGTTGGAGAGTTTGAGCTACAGGGAGAGGCTGAACAGGCTGGGGCTGTTTTCCCTGGAGCGTTAGAGGCTGAGGGGTGACCTTATCTTTTAACTTAGTGAGTTCAAACCCAAAATATTTGTAATTTTGCATCAATGGGGAGAAAGCCTGACCTCAGTAGAGGTTCTCTGGTCAACACAACTCAGTCAATGGTCTGAGAAGCCATGATCAGGGTGAACAGAGAATCAAAAGTGGAATTATACCATACCCTCTTCCCACTTCATCAATGGACTGATTTGAAATATGCATCTTCCAGAGTATTCTACACCATTACCTTAGCCAAACACAACCTCCCTGGTTTCACTTCCACCTCTTCATTGTCCTAGATGTGGATTATTTCCCTCCAGTACAGTTGGTATGGAGGTGATGGATGTAGCAGGAAAACTTATGAGTGCTAGGCCTACCTGGCACAAAATGAACTTTGGCCTCTGCCCACTTGCTTAGCATAGAAATATAGAAAATAGGTGCAGGAGTAGGCCATTCGGCCCTTTGAGCCTGCACCACCATTCAGTATGAGCATGGTTGACCATGAAATCTCAGTATCCCATTCCCGTTTTCTCTCCATCCTCCTTGATCCCTTTAGTCACAAAGGCCATGTCCAGCTCCCTCTTGAATGTATCTAATGAACTGGCCCCAACAGCTTCCTGTGGGAGAGAATTTCACAGGTTCACAACTCTCTGAGTGAAGAAATCCTTCCTCATCTCAGCCCTGAATGGCTTACCCCTTATTCTTAGACTGTGACCCCTTGTTCTGGACTTCCCCAACCCTTGGGAACATTCTTCCCATATCTAGCCTGCCCGGTCCCACCAGGATTTTATATGTTTCGATGAGATTCCCCTGACTCTTCTCAATTCCAGTGAATACAAGTCCAATCAATCAGTCTTTCGTCATATGTCACCTCTGCCATCCAGGGAATGACCTTGGAAAGTAAACAGATCACCAGTAGCTTCTCTCCCAGTTTCGTCATCACACTTGGAATGCTGTTTTCTGACCCAAATATGACATTGAAAAGGCTTTGAGGGTGAGTGAGTGAGTGTGAGAGTGTGTGAGTGTAAGAGAGTGTCAGTGTGAGTGTGTGTGAGAACGAGTGAGTGTGAGTATGTGCGAGAGTGTGAGAACATGTGTAAGAGAGTGTGTGAGACAGTATGTGAGAGAAGGTGTGAGAGGTGTGAGAGAGGGTTTGAGATATGGTGTGAGAGAAAGTGTGAGAGAGGGTGTGAGAGGGTGTGAGAGATGGTGTGAATGAGAGAAAGTGAGAGAGAGGGTGTGTGAGAGGGTGTGTGAGAGTGCATGAGTGAGTGAGTGAGAGAGTGAATGAGTGTGAGAGTGCGTGTGAGAGTGAGTACATGTGAGAGTGAGTGTGTGTGCAAGTGTGTGTGTGTGAGAGAAAGAATGTCTGCGTGCAAGTGAGAGAATGAGTGTGTGCATGTGAATGAGTGTGTGCGTGTGAATGAGAGAGAGTGTGTGCATGCGTGTGCGTGTGAATGAGAGTGTGTGTGCGTGTGTATGAGAGAGAGTGTGTGTGTGCGTCTGAATGAGAAGGAGTGTGTGCGTGAATGAGAGAGAGTGTGTGTGTAAGAGAATGTGTGAGTGTGACTGTGTGTATGAGTGATTGTATGTGTGTGATTATGTGAGTGAGAGAACGTGTGTGTGTGTGAGTGCTTGTGTGTGAGAGAATGTGTGTGTGAGTGATTGTGTGAGTGAGAGAATGTGTGTGTGAAGAACACAAAAGAACTAATGGCCTGAAGTGCATCTACTTTAATGCAAGGAGTATAGTGTGTAAGGCAGATGAACTTAGGGCTTGGATCAGTGCCTGGGAGAATGACGTTATTGCAATCACAGAAACTTGGTTGAAGGGAGGACATGATTGACAATTAAATGATCCAGGATATAGATGCTTCAGGCAGGACAGGGAGGGAAGTAAAAGGGGGAGTGGAGTTGCATTGCTGGTCAGGGACGATAGCATGGCTGTGCTAAAGGAGGACATTATGGCGGTCTTGGGTAGTGAGGCATTATGGGTGGAGCTGAGAAATAAGAAAGGTGCAGTTTCATTGTTGGGGCTGTATTACAGACCTCCCAACAGTGAGGTATGATCAGGATGAACAGAAAATCAAAAGTGGAATAGATAAACAGATTATTGAAAGATATAGAGGCAATAGGATAGTGGTGATGAGACATTGACTGGGATACACTTAGCATCAGAAGTCTGGATGGGGTAGAATTTGTAAGAAGTGTCCAGGAGAGTTTTCCAGAGCAGTATGTCAATAGTCTGACGAGGGAAGGGGCCATATTGGACCTGGTACTGGGGAACGAGGCAGGACAGGTGGTAGAAGTTGCGATGGGGGATTTCTTTGGGAACAGTGACCACAATTCTGTAAGTTTTAGAATACTCAAGGGCAAAGGTGAGAGTGGTCCTAAGGGAAGAGTACTAAACTGGGCCAAGGCCAATTATATCAAAAATTAGGCAGGAGCTGGGAAACGTGGATTGGGGGCAGCTATTTGAAGGGATGTCCACATTTGTTATGTGGGTGGCTTTCAAAGATAGGTTAAAGAGAGTGCAAGATAGGCCTGTCCCTTTGAAGACAAAGAATTGGAAAGGCAATATTTGTGAACCGTGGATGACAGGAGAAATTGTACGATGAGCCAAGAGGAAAAGGGAAACGTACATAAGGCATCTAAGAACAGAACGGGCCCTGGAGGAATATTGGAAGAGTAGGACCAGTCTTAAATGAGGAATCAAGGAGGATCAAAGGGGTCATAAAATAGCTTTAGCGAGCAGAATTAAGGAGAATCCCAAAGCATTTTATTCTTATATAAGAAGCAAGTGGGTAACTAGAGAAAGGATTGGTCCACGAAAGAATAATGAAGGAAGGCTGTGTGTCGAACCTGAGAGAATGGGTGAGATTCTGAATGACTACTTTGCATCAGTGTTCACTGAGGAGAGGAATATGATGAATGTTGAGATCAGAGATCAAGGTTTGATTAGTCTGGATCAAGTTTACATAAGTAGGGAAGATGTGTTGGGTAGGCTAGAGGTTATTAAGGTGGACATATCCCCAGGACCGGATGGGATCTATCCCAGGTTGCTGAGGGAGGTGAGAGAGGAAATAGCTGGGACCCTGACAGATATCTTTGTGGCATCCTTAAACACAGGTGAGATGCCGAAGGACTGGAAGGTTGCTCATGTTGTCCCCCTGTGCAAGAAGGGTAGTAGGGATATTCTGGGTAACTACAGACCAATGAGCCTGATGTCAGTGGTGGGAAAGTTGGTGAAGAAGGTACTGAGGATAGGATCTACATATATTTAGAAAGGAATGGGCTTATCAGTGATAGGCAACATGGTTTTGTGCGGGGGAGATCTTACCTTACCAACTTAATAGAGTTCGTTGAGGAAGTGACCAAGTTGATAGATGAAGGAAGGGCTGTTGATGTGAGTATGTGAGAGTGTGTGTGTATGTGAGCGTGTGAGCATGAGTGAGAGAATGTGAGTGTGTGAGAGTGTGTGTGAGTGTGAGTGTGTGTGTATGTGAGCATGTGAGCATGAGTGAGAGAATGTGAGTGTGTGAGAGTGTGTGTGAGTGTGAGTGTGTGTGTATGTGAGCATGTGAGCATGAGTGAGAGGTGTGTGCGTGTGTGTGAGAGTGTGTGTGTGTGTGTGTGAGCGTGTGAGTGAGAGAATGTGTGTGCGTGTGTGTCTGTCACTCTATCAATAATTTTTAGCAACACTGGACTTGTAATTCCTAACACAGTGATGCAGGTGCCAACACGGTTTGGAGTTATTCAGCCTGAAGGTACGCTGGAGGTTAATTAACTCTCCAAATGCAAATGAGTTGTCCAGATTAATGTCTCCATTCATCTTTATTCAAATTACATCAACATAGGTAACTTCACTGAAACAAGGATTCCTGTGTAATTTTGATGCAGGCTCTTGAGTGCTGCATGGGGGAGATATGTAACTCTCTGGAGAAGGAGGGATACATAATATACAAGAGGCATTAGGATTGCTGCACCATGCACAATGATTCCTTAAAAGGTACAGCAGTAAACATATACTGTGTTGAAGAGTAATGTTACTAATTTTGCATCTACCTTATCTAAGAGGTTATAATACATCAAGGTCATGAATGGCAGCTATCCCTGCCTGTTTAGCTACTTGATGTTTTGTGCCACCATTTGATGACAGAGTGTGTTGAGGGTTCCAGCGTTTCTTGCTATGACGTGGAATAAAAAGGGCCAGCAACTGGAGTTCTGAAGAATGTTCACTGGACCCGGAACATTGACTCTATTTCTCTCTCCACAGATGCTGTCAGACCTGCTGAGTTTCACCAGCAATTTCTGTCTTTTTTGCAAAAAACTGCACATCCCCTTAACAGATCCAAGTATAGGATTAGTGTTATAATGGGGGTAGAAGTTAAAATGGGTGGTTGCAATGCAAAATGAGATACAAAAAGTGATGAGGAAGGAAGGCTGGATTGAGAGAACAAAGAAACTGAAAGCTAGAATGGACTTTTCACAATACAAATTTATACTTTAAAAATTGTATATTTGGCCTGAGTGGAATAACTTTGAAACTTTGGAATAGTTCTGTCCACTCTGGGAGGAGATAAGCCAGCCAAGCTCTATGTTCTGTTAAGCAACTCTTGAATGGACACATGGATGATAGTAAAATGAAGGGTATGTAAGTTAGTTTGAACTTAGAGCAGGAAAAAAGATTGGCACAACATCGAGGGTCAAAGGTCCTGTACTGTTCTATGTTCTATAAGTTTGTTGTTAGGTGTTACTCAGCTCGCCACTCTACAGG
>NC_057713.1:131220240-131226107 GCF_004010195.1 Chiloscyllium plagiosum
GGTCGGTGTGGACTTGTTGGGCCGAAGGGCCTGTTTCCATACTGTAATGTAATGTAATCTAATCTAATCTAAACCATGGCACAGCTTCAGGCATCTCTTACAAAAACACCTCCAAGAATTAAAATTTGAAGAAGGGTTGCTGAACTCAAAACATTAACTCGCTTTCTCTCTCCACTGTTGCTGCCAGACCTGCTGAGTTTCTCCAGCAATTTCCGTTTTTGTTTCAGATATCCAGCATCTGCAGCGTTTTATTTTATTGTGGATATTAGCTAACATCAAAGAGTAAGTAAGGATAGTAGTTTCCGATCGCTAAAGGACATGAGTGAACAAGATTGGTTTGTGATGGCTGTTGATGAGAGTTTTTATCGTCCCCATGCATGAGATTGATTTTCAATTCTCAAGTTTTATTAATAGCATTTAATTTCCATGAGCTGCTGCAGTGGGATTTTAACCCATGTCCCCTTATGCCACAAGAGCTGGTATAGACCAGACCAAACCCCCTCAAAATATATCAAGAAGATAGTCTAAAGCCTGACTTTTTCTTTATTTTAAAGATGAGTGTAAGGCATTGCAAGTTGATTGGTCAAACTGTCGACTTTAAGCAAAACACATTTTATTTTTACAGACAAAATAAAAATAAATTAATTGGCTTAACAGTAATTCTATCAAAACGTTTAAGAATAAACCATTAATTAACTGTTCCAATATAGTAACATCCCATAACACACCCTTGGCAAAGGGAAATTCAGTAAAATAGATTGTCTCACATGCCACTCTAGCAGCAGGAAAATAACTCCAGCTTTTAGTTGTAACAGAAAGAAGAATAAGAGCTTCCATATCCAGCAACTGCTGAAAGCTAAACCTAAAAATCCTGGTTCTGTGGGAGCTTGACCCCACCCATTCAGGCTGCTTCTATTGTTCCAACTTTGGGAAAAAAAACCAAGACCTCACAATCTGCTTACTTTAGTGGTTTTGCAGCAGACAACTCAGCACTTCTATCTCAACCTTTCTTCATAAAACGAATCAAAACCAAATACGCCTTTTGACACCATAGTATTGTCTCAGAGCACCATGTCACTCCATTCTGCTGCTGCCTTAGCTGGGTTGATGTAATCTTAAGGTAGACCCACAAGTCAGATTGCATTGAAGAAGTATGAGACGTAAAGTTACATGAAGATAGGACAAAGGGAATGAACAAGGTTGACTGGTGTATTTCTTCTTTGTTGTTGATAAAATTGCAAAATAAAATGTTCATGTAAGTGCCTGAGAATAGCTCCACATAGCCAATGGGACACGTCTATTAACTAGGCAGTAATGGGCAGCAAAAATTGTAAATTGTGGCAGTATCTTATCATAGGGGTCGGTTAGCTGAGGGGCTGGCTTGTGACACAGAGTGATACCAATAGCACGGGTTCAATTCCTACACCAGCTGAAGTTCCCATAAAGGACTCAACTTCTTCCCTCAGGTTAAACCACCACCAGTCATCTCTCTCATTAATAAGAGTGCAGTTCAGTAGATTATGACAACTTCATCATGGGAATACAACTCGGAGCGAAGATACTTACGAAAGAAGATGAAATGTACGAAAAGTGCTCATAATAATCCCTGCATTACCAATTCCTTGAAATTATACTCTTTTCAAAATGTAAATTTTGACCAGACAGTAAAGGACAGAATACTAACCATCAATTTCAAACAAGGATGGACTTGATTCACTTAAACTCACCTGGCTAAAGAGATGTTCGAGGCAGCCATGTAGTTTATCCTGTTTATCATGAGAAATATGAACATTGCAAGGTAGTTCATCACCTATCAGATACAAAAGGAAATAAAGATACTGGTTGTTGATTCACCATTTCAAAATATTCATTTTAAATTGAATAATTTTTATCTTGTTACTGATCCTGATCATATTTTGTTAACCTTCTGAGCTTTAACTCAATAGATATCAATGACTGATGTAATTCTGAAGGGCCGATTTCAAACTTCACTTTGCTGAACAGCAATTAGTATGAGAAATGTTCTTTGTCTGCCAATAATTAAGTTCCTTCAGGTCTAATACACATGAATAATTTTATTACTGAGGTTGCATAAGGAGGGAGGTTTCCAATTCTAATAGGAGTAGGTGTGGGAAAGGAATGGGTATGTCGATGACTGAACGTATTTCAGGATATAGATGTTTTATTTTAATTTGTTTTGTTCGTTTATGGGATGTGGATGTCACTGGCTGGGCCAGCATTTATTGGCCATCTCTAATTGCTCTGGAAAAGCTGGAGACGCTGCCTCCTGGAGCCACTGCAATCCATGTGGTGTGGGAACACCCACAGAGTTGCATGAGATGGAGTTCCAGGATTTTGATGCAGCCACAGTAACAGAGGGTGACATCAATCTAAGTCAGGATGGAGTGTGGCTTGGAGGGGAATGTGCAGGTGGTGTTCCAAAGCATCCACTATCCTTGACCTTCCAACTGGGAGAAGCCATTGGTTGGGAGTGTGTTAAGGAGCTTTAGGGAGATATTATGGTGCAACTTGTAAATGGTACACAGTGCTGCCACTCAGCATAGTTGGTCAAAGGATTAAACACTGATGGTGTTAGATGGGATGCCAATCAATCCGACTGCTTTATCCTAGACAAAGTCAATCTTCTTGAGTGCTCAAACTGGACTTATCCAGGCAATTGTACAGTCTTCTATCACACTCTTGACTTTTGCCCCTACACAATGGACAATCTTCGAAGAGTTAGGAAATTAGAGGCAGCAGAATTCACAGCTTCAGACCTATTCTAGTGACCACGGCACTTATATAGCTGCTACAGCTCAGTACCGGGTCAGTGGTAACCCTGGGATGATGACAGCTAGACCATAAGATATAGGAGCAGAATTAGGCCATTTGGCCCATCGAGTCTGCTCCACCGTTCGATCACGGTGATACATTCCCAACTCCATTCTCCTGCCTTTTCCTATAGCTCTTTCTTGATCTCCTTACTAATCAAGAACCTACCCATCTCTGTCTTCAATATATTCAATGACTTCGCCTCCACAGCCCCTCCGCAACAATGTGTCCCACAGATACACCACCCTCAGGTTGAAGATATTCCTCCTCATCTCAGTTCAAAAGGGCTGTCCCTTCACTCAGAATGTGCCCTTAGGTCCTAGTCTCTCCGACAATTATAAACAATTTCTCCATACCCACTCTATCCAGAAACCCGCGCTCAAGTACAGAGGCAGAGTCCTCAACCACTGTTCATATGACAACCCCTTCATCCCCAGGATTATTCCTGTGATCCTCAGGATCCCATCCTGTACCAGCACATCCTTCCTTAGATACAAGGCCAAAAACTAGTCTCAATTTTACAACAATGTCATGAAACAATATGTGCACAACTCAATACAGCTACCACATCACAATATATTTGTTTGAATATTTTCTACTTTTGCCAGCTAAAAACGTAAAGGTATTTAATTTTAGTTTTATCTCAATATGAGCTTACTGAAGTAAAGTTGAATGGAAGACGGGAGGGTTGCAATCTCATTGCTGCAGTCCCTACAGAGTCATATTCTTGCTTTTATCAATTGATACATTAAGTGTGAATTAAATGAAAATCTTTCTTAGTCATTTAGCATTTTTAAAATTTTGATTCTGATCCCTAAGTTTCATGTTTGGATTGCCATGGCTGTATTTGTTTTATTCAAAATTGTCTTTACACATTTTTATCTTTATTATCTGCAGCCCACCATAAAGGGACTTGAAAATATGGAAGCAAAAGGTGCACAATTTAAGGTACACAAGGCAAAGTAAATATTTAGAACATTTAAAGAAATTTTAAAAAGGCAATGACAAATGTAGGACAAAACTCAAATTAAAATTCACTACCCATGGTCTGCAACGGGGAGAATGCGGGTAAGTGGAGTTGAAATGCCCATCAGCCATGATTGAATGGCGGAGTGGACTCGATGGGCCGAATGGCCTTACTTCCGCTCCTATGTCTTATGGTCTTATGCAACACATGTATGCATGCACACACACACACACACAAAAACACTCTCACACACATTCTCTCTCTATCACACACACACAAACTCTCTAACTCTCTATTTCTCACACACACACACTCTCACACGCACTCTCTCTATCTCACACACACACACACTCTCTCTCTATCACACACACGCACGCGCACAGAGTTATATGGAGCTTACCAGAGTCCATCTCATCACTGTGCACATAGGAGTCACAGTGGCTGCTGCAGATACTTGTAAAGGAAGCAATGGAGTTCCTATTACTGTTACAGTCACTAGGGAGAAACACAAACTTGTTAAGCTTCTTGCTTTCACAAAATCATGAAGAGTCATACAATCATACAACACTGAAACAGACCCTTCAATCCAACAATTCATGCACATTATAATCCCAAATTAAACTAATCCCAGCCGCCCATCCTTTGCCCATATACCTCCAAGCATTTTTTATTCAAGTACTTATCTAAATGCCTTTTAAACGTTGGAACTGTACTCACATCCACCATTTCCTCAGGAAGATCATTTCACACACAAGCCACTCACTGTAAAAAATCTTTCCCCTCACGTCTTTTATAAATCTTTCTCCTCTCACCTTAAAAATATGCCCCTAGTCTTGAAATCCCCCAACCTAGGAAAAAGACACCTATCTTTCACCTTATCTATGCCCCTCATGAGTTTATAAACTTCCTATCTTCCAGTGAAAAAAGTCCCAGCCTCTCCCTATAACTCAATCCCTCCAATCCCAGCAACATCCTGGTAAATCTCTTCTGAACCATCTCCAGCTGGATAATATCAACTGTACAATTTAACTATGTACACTTTGACATGTAATGTGTCTGCAGTAAGTTTGCAGAGCTGGGGATATGTGCTGATGGGGTTGCAAACAACACTGATAAATGATGTCTTATAAAGACTGTGGCAGACTGTTATCACAAATTGCAATCATATCCTGAACAGCACTTGAGAGAATTTTCTAAAGGGGTTCAGTTAACTCGGCGCTTGACAGCAGATTTTTCAGTCCAGTGTCACCAACTGCATGAGTTCAACTCACACACTAGCTGAGGTCACTATGAAAACCTCTCCTCCTCATATCTCTCCCCTTACCCTGAGGCATGGTGACCTTCAGGTTAAACGAACACCTGTCAGCTCTCTCTAATGAAAGAGCAGCCCAATGAGCTGGTAAGATTATGGAAACTTTTATCTGATATTTATATTGCAGCATATTTCTGCAATCTGTATTTATTTTCATGATTATTGCCATTTCCAGAATGTTAACACTAATTGTTTTGACCAATGCCATAATCTTAAAAAATCCTTTATCTCTTGATGCTGTCTCTTATCGTTAAATCATAAATTGTAAAAAAACTATCAAAATGTGTTACATGGTGGAATCAGTGAGTACTCTCCATAACAATCAATCTAAGAATATGTTGTTGAAGAGGAGAGTGTGAAACGGACTGGTAAGCTAGAGGAGATACATGTTAGGAAGGAAGATGTGTTGGACATTTTGAACAACTTGAGGATAGACAAGTCCCCCGGGCCTGATGGGACATATCCTAGGATTATGTGGGAAGCAAGAGAGGAAATTGCAGTACCGTTGGCAATGATCTTTTCATCTTCACTGTCAATGGGGGTAGTACCAGGGGATTGGAGAGTGGCGAATGTTGTGCCCCGTTCAAAAAAGGGTATAGGGATAACCCCGGGAATTACAGGCCTGTTAGTCTTACTTCGGTGGTAGGTAAAGTAATGGAAAGGGTACTGAGGGATAGGATTTATGAGTATCTGGAAAGACACTGCTTGATTAGGGACAGCCAGCACGGATTTGTGAAGGGGAGGTCTTGCCTTACA
>NC_057713.1:131226172-131255825 GCF_004010195.1 Chiloscyllium plagiosum
CCTCTATCTCACACTCACTGTTGGGAGGCCTGTAGTACAGCCCCAACCTTCCTATTTCTGAGCTCTGCCCGTATTGCCTCACTGCTTGAGTCCTCCATAGTGCCCTCCTACAGCTGTGATATTTTCTTTGACGAGTAATGCAACTCCTCCACTCCTTTTACCTCCCTCTCTATCCCGCCTGAAGCATCGATATCCTGGGATATTTAGTTGCCAATCATGCCCTTCCCTCAACCAAGTCTTAGTTATAGTAATAACATCATACAACCTGAAGGTGGCAACGCAGATCATTAGAGTGGTTAAGACGGCATCCAGCATGCTCTCCATTACCAGACGGGGTATTGAGTACAAGGGTTGGCAGGTCATGTTATAGTTGTGTAAGACTTTGGTTCGGCCACATTTGGAATACTGCGTATGGTTCTGGTCACCACATTACCAAAAGGAAGTGGATGCTTTGGAGAGGGTGCAGAGAAGATTTACCAGGATGTTGCCTGGAATGGAGAGGAAGTCGTACGAGGATCGGTTGAGAGTTCTCGGCCTTTTCTCGTTGGAACGGCGAAGGATGAGGGGTGACTTGATCGAGGTTTATAAGATGATCAGAGGAATAGATAGAGTAGACAGTCAGAAACGTTTTCCCCGGGTGCAACAGAGTTTTACAAGGGGACATAAATTTAAGGTGAAGGGTGGAAGGGTTTGGGGAGATGTCAGGGGTGGGTTCTTTACCCAGAGAGTGGTGGGGGCATGGTATGCGCTGCCTGTGGGAGTGGTAGAGTGAGAATCTTTGGTGACCTTTAAGTGGCAATTGGATAGGTACATGGATGGGTGCTTAAGCTAGGACAAATGTTCGGCACAACATCGTGGGCCGAAGGGCCTGTTCTGTGCTGTATTGTTCTATGTTCTATGTTCTAACACCAGGTTATAGTTCAACAGGATTATCTGGAATCACTAGCTTTCATAGCGCTGCTCCTTCATCAGGTGGTTGTGGAGTATAAGATCATAAGGCACAGAATTTATAGCAAAAGTTTACAGTGTGATGTAACTGAACTTATATATTGAAAAAAGACCTGGATTATTTGTTAAGTCTCTCATCTTTTAAAATGACCATGTTGGTTTCAATTCTTTCATATGTAAATCCCAAAACTTTTTTAAAGTTACATTCTCAAGTGAACTTTAAAAATAGGTGCCATGTCGGCCCAGATAATGCATTGAAGATGGGAGGTGCCCAGTGTGAGGCTTCTATGCCCCAAATTCACCCCACATACTTATATATGTTTGTTTGCATGTCTGTGTATGTATGGGGGGGCGGGGTGGGAGGGGGTATATCTATGAGTATCTGTGAGAGAGTGTGTGTACGTGTATGTGTGTGAGTCTGAGTGTGAGAGTGTATGTGTGAGCATATGAGAGAGAGCTTGTGTATGAGAGAGGGTCTGTGTCAACACATGGCTCTGTAGGAGTGTGTGTATGTGTGCCTGTGCGCGTGCGTAGTGCTGTCTGGTCAACAATTAACAGACAGGAGTGGTCCCTCCCAGCCGGATAAAACATCAGCCATCAGCCACCCAGAACATTCGACCTCGGACCTTTGGGTGATCATCCTCCAAGGCGGACTTCGGGGCAGGCAACAATGCAAAGTGGCCATGCAGAGGCTGATAGCTAAGTTTGGCACCCATAGGGAGAGCCTCAATAGGGCCCTCGGGTTCATGTCACACTACAGATGACCCGACTGCACCACACCCACACACACACACACACATACACACACAAGTTTGTGGTGTGAATGTGTATTTGCAGAAAAACTGCATGATTCTGGAAATCCATTTTTATAGAAATAGAATCAGTCTGAACATTGGGGTACAGAAGCCTCACACACGGTACCTCCCACCTTCATTGCATTATCTGGGCCGACAAGGCACCTATTGTTAAAGTTCACTTGAGAATGTAACCTTTGAATAAATTCTGAGATTTACATATGAAAGAATTGAAAACAACATGGTCATTTTAAAAGATGAGAGACTGAACAAACAATCCAGATCTTTTTCAATATATAATTTCAGTCACATAACTGTAAAATTCTGTGTCTTACGATCTTACACTCCACAACCACCTGATGAAGGAGCGGTGCTCCGGAAGCTAGTGCTTCCAATTAAACCTGTTGGACTATAACCTGATGTTGTGTAATGATGAAGGAGCGGCGCTCCAAAAGCGAGTGCTTCCAATTAAACCTGTTGGACTATAACCTGGTGTTGTGTAACTTTTAACTTCGTACACCCCAGTCCAACACTGGCACCTCCAAATCACAATTCAGAATGTATCAATTGTCTTGTACTCTGTTTTGCTCTCCACCCCATGTTCTTTTGAGCACTTTTAGCAGCATCAAAAGCACAAGATGAAACACAACAAGGAGAATAATCTGAAGTGTCAGTGTAATCACTGCGGTGCTTTGAGCAAGGTTTAAGTACTGCTGTCATTGTCAGTCAATGCAGTGTGGATCTGATATTCAATTCCAAGTTAGTTCTCCTATGATATAATCAATACTCAATTCGCAAATGCTGCAATATAGGTAAAATTCAGATATAAACACCGAATACATTCACACCATGTTCCTTAGTGCAATTTTAGACATGCGTTAAACTATTAAAAGTAATGAGCTGATCAGTGGCAAATGGAATTCATGAACTGTGAGGATATAGGATATTTGCCCTTATTAGCCAAGGCATAGAGTTTAAGAGCAGATAGATAATGCTAGACCTGCGTAAAATGTTAGTTAGGTCACAGTGAGAGTAATATTTACACTTGTGGAATCCACATTTGAGAAGGGAGGTGATAGTACTGGAGAGGGTGCAGAGGAGATTGACCAGCATGTTCGCAGGGCTGGAGAGGTTCAGTCATGAAGAGACGTTGGACAAACTGGTCTTGTTTTCCTTGGAGCTGAGGAGACTGAGGGGGCCCATGTTTGAGATGTATAAAATTATGATTGGCTTAGATAAGTTAGAGAGGGAGAAATCTTTCCCCTTGGCGCAGGGATCAACAACCAGGGGAATAGATCTAAAGCGAGTGGGGCAGATGGCTTCGAGGAGATTAGATTACTGACAGTGTGGAAACAGGCCCTTCGGCCCAACAAGTCCACACCGACCCGCCGAAAAATCTTTTCACCCAGAGGGGCCAGGAATCTGGAACTCCCTGCCTGCAAGAGTGGTAGCTGCAGAAACCCTCATCATATTGAAGAAGGATTTAGATGTACACTTGTGGCTGTAAAGGCTGTAAGGCTATGGGCCAAGTGCTGGAAAATCGGATTAGAACAGTTTGGGGATTGTTGGCTGGCACAACCTCAATGGACTGATGGACATTTTCCTGTGCTCCCATATGATTCTATGATTAAATGCTTACCTAAACTTAGCAGAAAGAAACTAAGATTGATGTATTAACTGAGCTTTACCAACTAAAAATTATAACCTGTGTAAATGGATTACATAACAAAACGCTCCGATTTGCTGCTGCTATAGAATTAGCCAAATGTTTATGGAGTCAAAAAGTGTGGTGCTGGAAAAGCACAGCCGGTCAGGCAGCATCTGAGGAGCAGGAAAATCGTCATTTCAAGCATAATGTGATGAACATTCCTAATGAATCGGAGGTGCCAGTGTTGGACTGGGGTGTACAAAGTTAAAAATCACACAACACCAGGTTATAGTCCATTAGGTTGATTTGGAAGCACTAGCTTTCGGAGCGCTGCTCCTTCATCAGGTGGTGGTGGAGTCGGGCTTATACTTGAAACATCCTGCCCCTCGGATGCTGCCTGACCAGCTGTGCTTTTCTAGCACCACACTCTCGACTCTGATCTCCAGTCCGCACTTTCTCTTCAATGTTTATAGAAGTCACGCAGTTATCCAGCACAGAAACAGGCCCTTCGGTCCATCTTGTCCAAGCCAACCAGCATTCCCAAACTAAACTAGTCCCACTTGTCTCCATTTGGCCTATGTCCCTCGAAAGCTTTCCTATCCATGTATCTGTCCAAATATCTGTTAAATGTAACTGCACTTGCATCTACCATATTCTCTGGCATCTCATTCCATACATGCACCACCCTCTGTAAAAACGTTGCCCCTCAGGTCTCTCTTAAAGCTTTGCCCTCTCACATAATCCCCCCTAGTTTTGGGCTCCCCTAGCCTTGCGAAAGGACCTTGGCTGCTCACCTTATCTATGTTCTCATGATTTTAAGTTTCTTTTGATTTTCCAGCATTTTAGAGCATGCAGGCTTACCCCCATTCATATTTCTGACTTCTAAGTTTGACCTACTGCCATTAAAGTTCTAAAATATAGAACGCTGCATGATGAACTGTCCACAGAATAATAGGTCGATATTCCTGAGTGAGAGTAAGTGAGAGTCGAGAATGTGGGGCTAGAAAAGCACAGCAGGTCAGGCAGCATCTGAGGAGCAGGAAAATCGACATTTCAACAAAAGCCCTTCATCAGGAATCCTGATGAAGGTCTTTTGCCCAAAACGTCGATTCTTCTGCTCCTCGGACGCTGCTTGAACTGCTGTGCTTTTCTAGCATCATACCCTCGACTCGAATCTCCAGCATCCACAGTCCTCACTTTCACCTATTTGTAAGTGAGAGCCAGTTAGGAGCCATTTAATTAGCTGAAATAATAGTTGGCAATGGGGTAACTGAGAAATGAAGGATAGCAAAACGACAAGATCCAGGTTTAGTGATTTGGTGATGGAAGGAGAAATGACAGGAGGTCTCCATGGTGTTAGATAATCACCACACCCCAACTCCTGCTACAGGTCACAGAGTGTAGTACTGTTAACAGGGAGTTGAGTGGAAAAGTGTGTGCAGCGTCTGGGACTCTTAGCAGTTCACAAGGCATCAGCAACATCATGTCAGAGTTTAAGCCTAAGGTAAGCCACTTGCAATGCATCCACAATATTGCTTTGTTCTCAGTCAAAAGTGGTGTTAGTTGCCAAAGACAGTAAGTGACAGAGAATATCCCCAGAAAAACCTAACAGATTGAGAGCTCAATATAATTAAACAAATCAGTACATAACATACAGCAACAGGCACAACTTAAACTTAAACATGAGCAAAATAAACACTCTTAAGGAAGATTATAAGCTCAACTTCTGTAACACTTATTTTAAACTGAACATTGAGTATAATTACATTGAATAGTAATCGAAGGTATATTATACCTGTAAGAATCCCGGTTGCTTATTGTATCATGACCAGAATCTTCCTGGTCCTCTCCGGTTACTACAAAGCAAACTTTTTTGTTGTTCCGTTCTGCCTTGTCAGCAATATTGTCTCCCGTTATCAGGGCCTCATCCACCTTGGTCTCTGATGTAGACGGATGTGTTATTGATGATAGGAGACTATAAAATGAAAAACAAAACATTCAGTTCAGAGTGATTAAGAATTTTCACTGAAGAAAGTAATACAGCAAATTTTTCTTTTCCCCAGAAACAAACTGAAATACTAAAGCTTATATTTTATTTTACATTAAAGGGTGAGTTTGTGTGTGCACATGTATGTGTGTGCATGTATTTTTGTGTATGTTTGTCTGTGTGTGTGTTTTTTTGGGTGAGTGCTTTTGTGTGTGTGTGTGTGTGTGTATACATGTGTACGTTTTTGGGTGTGGGTGTCAGAGAGATAAGAACAGAAAATTGGCAGCATGTCTAATTGACCAACATCTATTTTATCATGGGGGTTAGCCTGCACAACCACAACTCCTGTTGGACCTTAAATCCAGGCGAAGTAGGTGATTTAGAGTCATAGAGTCATAGAGATGTATAGCATGGAAACAGACCCTTCGGTCCAACCCGTCCATGCCGACCAGATATCCCAACCCAATCTAGTCCCACCTGCCAGCACCCGGCCCATATCCCTCCAAACCCTTCCTATTCATATATCCATCCAGATGCCTTTTAAATGTTGCAATTGTACCAGCCTCCACCACTTCCTCTGGCAGTTCATTCCATACATATACCACCGTCTAAGTGAAAAAGATGCCCCTTAGGTCTCTTTTATATCTTTCCACTCTCATCCTAAACCTATGCCCTCAACCTAACCCATTAACAGTTGAATACCCAATCTTTGATCCTCTCATCCAGATTATTAATGCAAGTCAAACCCATTTGGGGTCAGCATTACAACTTGATGAGCAAACTCATTTCTGGTGACATTGTGTGTCTCTAGGCTGTTAACTAAAACTGCTTGTCATAGTGACCTTGACATTTGGAAAACAATTCCTGGGACACCAAATTTATGAAATTTATAATCGTTAACAAGTGGATGCTGTTCAGAACCAGCTTTTATTGCCCATCTTGAGTTGGCTTGAATAAATTGATAGTGAGTTCTTCAAGAACTGAAATCCACCTCAAGAACATACAGAGGGAAGGGGTCAGGATCCTTATTCTGGGACAATGGAGGGACGACAATCAGTTCAGATGAGTTTTGCCACATTTTGGCTTGCTTCACGGTCAATATTACTGATGCTACCATTCTATTGCAAATTTATTTCGTTAACAGAATGCAATTTCGCCTGGAGTTTGAACGTACATTTCCAAGTCATTAATCTAGGCCCCAAACTTACTAAAATAAAGATGCTGGAAGACCTATTGAGTTTTTGTCACCATTTCCTGGCTTTGTTTCAGATTTCCAACATTCTCAGCTTTTGGATTATCAATACAATAATCAAACCAAACACTACGCCTGATTATTGAACAATCCAGCATGCAGTTTTTTTTAAGCTGAGCTAATTTCACAAAATGCAGTTTTCTTTTCCTTATGTCAGTCAATTTTTGGCATATATTGACTAAAAGTTTTGAAATCATATACCACTCAAAATTATGAATACCTTTTCTACTTTGATGTTTAGAATTTAACTGCATGACAGAAGTATTTCCAAATTGCTACAGCCTCAGTAAATTGGTATGTTCTCTCCAAAATAATAAATTTAACGAGGAATCATTACAGAATCCTTTCTAGTCAAATAGATATTCCTCATACAGCCGCTTCAGATGAGCTCTCTCATTAAAATGCTCCATCATTCATTTTTATGCATGCAATTAGGTCTTCACAGATCAATGTATCACTGGGACCTTTATGTGTCAAGTCACTTTTATGAAGATTGCTTCACTTTTAAACCGCTGCTATCAGCTTCTTATGAAGCTCAAGAACATTTATTCACCTCTAAATAAATAGTGAAACAAAGACTCAAGACATTTAAGAACACTGAACATAGAACAGATAGAGTACAGCACAGGCCATTCGGCCCTCAATGTTGTGCCAACCTTTTATCCACTCTAAGACCAAACTAACCGACATACCCTACATTTTATTGTCATCTATTTCCCTATCCAAGAGTTGCTTAAATGTCCCTAATGTAACTGACTCGACCACCACTGCTGGCAGTTCATTCCACGTACCCACCACTCTCTGTGTAAAGAACCCACCTCTGACATCTCCCCTAAACCTTCCTCCAATCACCTTAAAATTATGCCCCCTTGTGATAGCCATTTCTGCCCTGGAAGAAAGCCTCTGACTATTCACTCTATCTATGCCTCTCATTTGAGTGATAGAAAGTTCCTCACTGTACCATTAATATCCTTTTCTTATTCATTCACACGATGTGGTTGGTCCTGGGCTAGACCAGCATTTATTGCCCATTCCTAATTGTCCAGAGGGCAGTTAAGAGTCGACCACTTTGCTGTGGGTCTGGAGTCACATGTAGGCCAGACCAGGTAAAGATGGCAGTTTCCTTTCCTAAAGGACATTAGTGAATCAGATTTTTTTTTCACGAGAATGGATGCAAATCCATTAGTTTAGCATTTCATTCCAGATTTTTAAAATCTAATGCAAATTCCAGTCATATCTGAACCCATGTACCCAGAGCAATACCCTGGGGCTCAGGATTATTAGTCCAGAGTCTAGATTAGAGTGGTGCTGGAAAAGCACAGCAGGTCAGGCAGCATGCAAGGAGCAGAAAAATCGATGTTTCGGGCAAAAGCCCTTCATCAGGATTCCTGATGAAGAGCTTTTGCCCAAAACGCCGATTTTCCTGCTCCTCGGATGCTGACTGACCTGCTGTGCTTTTCCAGCACCACTCTAATCTAGACTCTGATCTCCAGCATCTGCAGTCCTCACTTTCGCCCTATTATTAGTCCAGTGAAATTTCACTTCACCATTGTCTTCCCTTAAAATAAAATCTATTCCTACATCCTTTAATTCATTATTGCTGTTATAATCACCAGGCTGAAGGGACTGTATATTTTTTATTTTGTAATAATGGGAGGACTCAGCACTCACAGTGTCATAACCAGGATATCAGTCCACCAGAAAAGTAAACTTCACACAAAGTGTTACCTTGGCTGCCACAGGCAAACTAACAGCAGAAATTACGCTGAAATGTTTGGTCACACTTTTGTTCCCAACACCTTCATTCCTGAACTTCAAAGGGGATTAATTAGAAATTAATTCAAATTGAACAACATTGAATTAATTTTGATTGAATCCCCACTGGGCCATTTTGATGTGTTCAGATTCTGATTAATCTCTTGCTTTCATCACCCGAGATTATGTAATTACTTTTATCCAAGTACCAGCATGTTTGAAGCTGTTTTGTTAGTATTTTTCTCAGTGTTGACTGGTTGCTGGTTTTCACCTGGAAGATAGAAATAGTTTCACACCAGAATGATCAGTGTTTGCTTTCAATTGTATTAAGTGTCCCAGCACTGATAAAGCTGATATAAACTTTCCAAAATAAAACTTGCAAAAAATATGTTTGAGATGTGTGCACTATTTCAGGAGACAGAAACGGCTATTGGGTGATCTGCTATCAGTGTTATCTTAGCGCCTTTTTACTTCAGCAGATAAGACATCCTTTGTTGAACAGGAATGGAACAAAGGAAAATATTGGTCACATGTTCAGAGCAGAACAGGGGATGGCATAGTGGCTCAGTGGTTAGCACTGCTGCCTCACAGCACCAAGGACCTGGGCTTGACTCCACCCATGATTGTGGATCAGTGGTGCTGGAAGAGCACAGCAATTCAGGCAGCATCCGAGGACAGGCAAAATCGACGTTTCAGGCAAAAGCCCTTCATCAGGAATAAAGGCAGAGAGCCTGAAGCGTGGAGAGATAAGCTAGAGGAGGGTGGGGGTGGGGATAGAGTAGCATAGAGTACAATAGGTCAGTGGGGAAGGAGATGAAGGTGATAGGTCAGGGAGGAGAGGGTGGAGTGGATAGGTGGAAAAGGAGCTGGGCAGGTCGGACAAGTCCGGACAGGTCAGGGGATCGAGTTGCTGGAGGTTAGAAGCTAGGATGAGGTGGGGGAAGGGGAAATGAGGAAACTGTTAAAATCCACATTGATGCCCTGGGGTTGAAGACCTTTGTTCATGGGATAGAATTTGGCACCCATTCACACACTTTCAAGGCTATTTCAAGGCTAGGGTGTACAAGTGATGATGCATTCAGTGACTGTAATCCTAATTCAGTGCAATGTGGCTTTTGTCTTTTCTTAAAAACCATGAAGAGATTTCTCACCATGACCTTCCTCCTTTCTGCAGTCCTAACTGGCTGACCCCTTATTCTGTGACTATAACCCTCCCTACCATCCATCCTTCTTTGTTGCAAAGTCTTCTGCTTCAATACCCTGGATATCTTTCTCTGTCTCTCTGTTTTATAATTAATGATGAATAAACCTACTGTAATCGTGTACTTCTATGGAATTACTCAGACAGCCAGATCTCATATCTCAATCATGTAAAACACTTAAATCCTGAAACATTTTAAAAATCATAGTCGTAGATTTATAGAAGAGGTAAAGAGGGCATCTTTAACCACGTGGGAAGGGAAATTGCGGTCTCTAAAGAAGGAGGCCATCTGGTGTGTTCTATGGTGGAACTGCTCCTCCTGGGAGCAGATACGGCGGAGGCGGAGGAATTGGGAATACAGGATGGCATTTTTGCAAGAGGTAGGGTGGGAAGAGGTGTAATCCAGGATTTCCACCCATGATTGTGTGCATTTTGCATGTTCTCCCCGTGTCTGCATGGGTTTCGTTCAGGTGCTCTGTTTTCCTCCCACAATCCAAAGTTGTGCAGGTTAGGTGGATTGGCCATGTTAAATTGCCCATAGTGTCCAGGGATGTGCAGGCTAGGTGGGTTAGACATGGTAAAGGACAGTTCATGGAGATAAGATGGGTCTGGGCGGGATGCTCCTCAGAGGGTCTGTGCAGATTTGATGGGTTGAATGGCCTCTCTCTGTATTGTAGAAATTCTAATACCAAGTTGATGCACTCTAAGTATCAATAAGTTAATGATTATGTTTTATAGCGACTAGAGGACTTTTACTTACCATCATTTACAGTTGGACCTACATGTCTTGGTTAGTGTTAAATAAGAAATTGCTCATGTACTCACTCATCTATCTGTGCAATATAGATTTCTAGTTCTTTCACAACTGTCTGCAGCTTATTCAAAAGCTTCTGATATGCATCTTGCGTTTCGATATCCTTTTCCTTCAGGAGGAAGTACAGACCAGGTCCATTTTGCTGACCCAAACTATGCCCAGAGGGAGCTGCCATGGTGGTGATGCAGTGATGGGCATATTCCACCGGGTTCAATGCATCTACAAAATATCAAAATTAAGTGCTGAATATTGAAATTCCTTCATAGGAAAGTGTACTGACAACAGTATCAGACAATACTTTAATGTATACCAATTTGAAATACCTGTCCATTAAGAGTATGTTTCCAATTATTTAACAATGATTCATCTGTTTGCTTAAACAACCACACGTAAGTCAAATAAAAACCAAGTGCTGGAGAAACACAGTGGGTTTGGCAGCATCTGTGGAGAGAGAAAGGAGCACTGTGTTTTTATTTCCCGTTAACTCTGTTTCCCTTTCTGCGGATACTCTCAGACTCTCCAGCACTTTGTTTTTATTTTAGATCTCCAGAATCCACAATACTTTACTGTTAATATCACAAGTGTGTCAACATTCCTTACCAATGAATGCTGCAAAACCCTTAAATATAACTACTTGCCTCTGTTAGTAAGAATATAGTAAGAATTCTTTTGCTAGTAGATGGTGTTAACTTCTTGTATGGGTTATTTTGTGCTCTAGGATTGAAAGACCATCAAAGTGAATTATAAAAACGTCTACATGTAGGAATTTGGCAAATCTTTCTTCAAAGATTAGTCAGTAAATGTCTATTACGTCACAAAAGGAGTGATTCTGAAATCTGGCCTATCCCAGCGAAGGGAAGAACTTGTAACATCTTCTTTAACTAAGCAAAGAGCCCATCATTTACCTTAGCTTCCTCCGGATAAGCCAAGTTAAATTGGTTACCTGTGTGACCTATTACTAACTCATCTCAAAAACTTCCCTAAAGCATAAAGATTCAAAAACAAGAGGAACACTGAACTTCAGCAATTTTGGCAACTTTCTTTCCATCCCTTCATCAATAACACTTTTATAAATTGTGAACAATTGAGATCCTAGCACCAATTCACTGGGACATACCACGCCTTACATCTTACAAAACTGAAAAAGACCTGATTATACCAATCTGTTAGCCTGTTATCCTGGTAGCCACCCATTCCTCCATCCATGCTCATATGCTATACCCTGCACCGTAAAATTTCATTTTCCTCACTATCCTTTTATGGGGTATTTCATCAAATGTCTTCTGGAAATCTAAGTACAGTATATCCACCAAATCCCCCCAGCACATTAGGTCTTCAAAGAACACCAATAAATTGATTAAATAGAATTTTCCTTTCACAAAACCATGTTGACTCTGCCTGATTCCTGTGAACTTATCAAAGTGGTCTGCTATAACTTCTTTCATATATAAGTTCTTACATTTCCCCTATTACCTATGTTGTAGCTCATTGGCCATTAGTTTTCAGCTTTCTGTCTCCCTCAGTTTTTAACAAAGCAGTTAGATTTATCATTTGCCAATCTAATGGAGTCTTCAATGGAACTTGAGAGGGTTAAAACTATCAACTATCTCACTAGCCACTTCTTTCAGGATCCAAAACATTTGTCAGCTTATAGTCCCAACAATATCCTCAGTCCCACTTCCCGGTAATGTGAGTTTTGTCATGTTGAATTCCTCTCTCGATTCCACTTCTTGATATTATAGCTAGGCCTAGAATCCTTCTGCAGTGAAGACTGATGCAAAAAGTTTATTAAATTCTACTGCCATATCCATATTTTCCATTATTAATTCTCCAGACTCACTTCGATTAAGACCAATGCTCATCTTGTTAATTTTGTTTTCAAGTCGGACATATGAGCTGTCATTGGATGAAAGACTTCGATTCTGAAAGAAGAAGTCCCATCAGGAAGGTAAATTCCAGACACATCACCTTAGCTTCATTCTGAATCTGAGTGCTACCAGGGCAACAGATCTGATGCTCTGATTCTTTCAGAAGCTGCTTCACTTCACTCCCTCCGACCGATCTCACAGCAAGATCAGTGCTCAACGTGTCAATTGTGAATACATTGATCTCACTAGAGGCAGATTTGTTATTTTATTTGTGCTCTCCCTGATTTCCCTTGTCAGATACAATTGCCTTGTCTTCCTCTTAATATATTTCTTCTTCTTGGGGATGAATTTCTCCTGTGTTTCTTGAATTATCCCCAGAAACTCCTGCCATTGCTGCTCCACCATCTTCCCTTCCAATCAACTTTATTTTTTTATTCATTCATGGGTTGAGGGCATCGCTGGCTAGGCCAGCATTTATTGCCCATCCCTAATTACCCAGAAGGCAATTAAGAGCCAACCACGTTGCTGTGGTTCTGGAGTCACATGTAGACCAGACCGGGTAAGGATGCTAAGTCCCTTCCCTAAAGGACATTGGTGAACCAGATGGGTTTTTCTGACAGTCAGACAATGGATTCATGGTCATCATTAGACTCTTAATTCCAGATATTTATTGAATTCAAATTCTACCCTCTGCTGTGGAAGGATTCGAACCCAGGTCCCCAGAGCATTATCTGGGTCTCCGGATTAACAGTCCGACGATAATACCACTCGGCCATTGCCTCTCAACTCTAGCCAGCTCTTCCCTCGTGTCTTTGTCGTTACAAATGAGTGATTCCTGATCACTATTCCTGAAACTAGCTTTCAACTACACACTTAATTCACTGAATTCAAACTTCCCCACATGTGGTGATGAGATTTGAACTTACACTTTTAGAGTATTAGCCTGAGACTGCTGGATTACAAGTCTAGAGACACTCCGCCACTAATTTCCCTATCACCTCTTACATGAAAAGTACACACTCTACCATTTAAGCTATTACCCTTAAACCAGATGAATGATTTTAAGAAAACACCACAGCCAATTTAGCCATTATCTTTGATGCTGCTACATTGGCATTATCACCACACAAGAATATTAGATGTGAGATTGTAGATAAAATATGCCTTTCATGTTTGGTCAGTAAGTAAGTATGCAGCTTGCACATCTGCTAGTTTTGAACTGACCCATTCGAACTTCCATTATTTATTTTCAGCAGAGCCAATGAAAGAGGTCATACCACAGTCTAATCGTTGGGGGTTGATATCATTGCTGAGCTGTCTCCGACTGTCCAGTTGTACACCAAACGCACTGCCCAATGAGGCAACATTTTTCGGGTACGACACTTCCATCACGTTTAAGTGACAATTGGTCGGGCAGAAATCACTGCTGTGCAATGGAGAAATCTTGGACTTGGCTTGTTTGAAGGTTGGCCAGGCTCGGTTTTTCAGAACACGTGAGAACTAAACCGAAAATATAGTCAAAGTCACAAAGGATACCGACTGATACAAAAGCAAAAAAAAGCTATATTAATGTCAATCCAAATACATTTAATAAAAGTAAGGGTAAAAGAATGAAGTCAAAAATCACAGAGGTTATAACCTGGTGTTATGTGATTTTTAACTTTGTACACTCCAGTCCAACACCCATACCAGCAAATCATAAAAGAATGAAGACTGCGTTGAAGACTCCTTTGTAAAGGAAATATCTTCATCATTTCTATAACGTGGAGGTGCTGGTGTTGGATTGGGGTGGACAAGGTCAGAAGTAGTCAGGTCACCTGACGAAGGGGCAGCGCTCTGAAAGCTTGCAATTTCAAACAAACCTGTCAGACTATAACCTGGTGTCGCCTGATTTCTGACCTCATCATTTCTATGGTATTAAAGTATGAAGATCTTGACTTGGAGATTAGAGACATTCCTTTCTCCAGTTCCTTTTCTGTATTTCCTGTTGTCTCCAGATGCTCTTAAAGAATTATATCCCTTTATACAGGAGTTTCCTCCAAGTCAGTTAATTCTGAATGAGAGGCGCCCATGCATTGACATCTATGTTGCATTGAGGGAAGCCCAGAGGGAGTATTTGAAACACCTGCATCTTTTGATTTGCTATATCTCTTCCTCAATGCAAAAGGATGATTGATTTATTGATTAACGACACACGTACTATTCTGCACTCTGTTCAAGGCCTCCACATCCCTCCTGTAATGTGGTGAGCAAAATTGTTGTTTATTGCAGATAAACAATTATGAACCATCATTTTATAATTAATGTTAGCATTGAGATTTAGGATGAGATGATGATTGTACCTGCATTAGGATTCAAACAATTACAAAATAATATGAATTGGTAGACACATCCAAGATCAGTAAACTTTAGTCAGATGTCAAACAACACCAAGTTATAGTCCAAAAGGTTTATCTGAAATCATAAGTTTTCAGAGCTTCACCTGGCGAAGGAGCAGCACTCTGAAAGCTTGTGATTTTAAATAAACCAGTTGGACTATAACCTGGCATTGTGTGACTTCTGACTTTGTCCAAGTCAAAAAGTGTGGCACTGAAAAAGCATACCAGGTCAGGCAGCATCTGAGGAGCAGGAGAGTTGACATTTCGGGCATAAGCTTTTCATCAGGAATGTGCAGGGCTTATGCCTGGAAAATATCGACTCTCCTGGTCCTCAGATGCTGCCAGATCTGGTGTGCTTTTCCAGCAGCCGAAATTTTTTAAACTCTGACTCTCCAGCATCTGCAGTCCTCACTTTTTCCTTCTGACTTTGTCCACCACAGTCCAATGCCTCCACAGTACATTTTAGCACAGACACTGTCATCATTAAATTGGTTGTGTTTTCATTAAGTTCTCCATGGATTGTCTGTCTCCACGCAGGTGGGAGCTAATTCCTCGAAATCTCAGCACCTCAAATAACTACGTACCTTCTTGTAATTTGTGATCCTTCGGTTAATTTGCTCGAGCTTCTCACTGCGCATAATGCTGAATCTAGAACGGAGCTTGGGAGGCGTTGATTCATCGAAGCAGCTTAGTTTGTTGCAATGTTCCACAAACTGCTCATCATTCTCAGCCAAACATTCAAGGATCTATTAGAGAAATAGAACAAGGCAGCAAATTCAGGGCGGCATGATGACTCAGTGGTAAGCACTGCTACCTCACAGCGCCAGGGACCCGGGTTTGATTCCAGCCTCGGGCGACTGTCTGTGTGGAGTTAACACATTCTCCCAGCGTCTGCGTGGGTTTCCTCCAGGTGCTCCGGTTTCCTCCCACAATCTAAAGATGTGCGGGTCAGGTGAATTGGCCGTGGGAAATTGCCCATAGTGTTCAGGGATGTGTTGGTTAAGTGCATTAGTCAGGGTAGGGGAACGGGTGGAATACTCTTCAGAGGGTCGGTGTGGACTTGTTAGACCAAAGGGCCTGTTCCCATACTGTAGGGATTCTATTTTAATTTGAAATTTGGAGCTCATTCCAAACTGAGGAATGAAGGAAGACCTATCTAACTAAATTGCATGCAACATGTTAAACCTTGAGATAAAAGCACAGAACACTTCCGATGATTCTGAACAAGTGAGATTTCCTTATCCCACAAACTAATACAGTGAGAAGAAACCCACATCAGTGCACCCACACATTCCCAGCATCCCAGAGGAGGACAGGTGCTTTTTGCTTGCCTTTTTTGGTTCATTGTTTGCAAGGTTTTTTTATTCACTCATGAGACATGGGCATCACTGGCTGGCCAGCATTTGTTGCCCATACCTAGCAGGGCTGCCACTTTGACACCCCACCCCTGTTCCCTGACCAACACCTCTGCCTCAGACTTGCTGCAGCGCTCCAGTGAAGCTCAGTGCAAGCTGGAAGAACAACACATCATTTTCCCCTTGGAAACTGTGCAGCTTTCTGGACTTAATATCAAGTTCAACAATTTTAGAAGCACCAACCTTACCCCAACGCCCACACACCGGGCCTTGTTATCACACAATCTGCTATGACACACAATCCATTGTTAGCCACTAACAGTCCCCATTAGCAGCTATTCATCCTCCTAGGCTGACTGTTTTCTACCCTTTGTCTGCCCAACTGTTCTTCTCTCTCTTTGGGTTCTGTCCCCATGTCTCACTTACTCCTTAACCGCCTTCCCCCTCCCACCCCACCCCTGCTTCCTAACTTCTGCATAAAACCGGGCGGCACGGTGGCACAGTGGTTAGCACTGCTGCCTCATAGCGCCAGAGACCTGGGTTCAATTCCCGACTCAGGCGACTGACTGTTTGGAGTTTGCACATTCTCCCCGTGTCTGCGTGGGTTTCCTCCGGGTGCTCTGGTTTCCTCCCACAGTCCAAAAGATGTGCGGGTCAGGTGAATTGGCCATGCTAAATTGCCCGTAGAGTTAGGTAAGAAGGGGTATGGGTGGGTTGCGCTTCGATGGGTCGGTGTGGATGGGTTGGGCCGAAGGGCCTGTTTCCATACTGTAAGTAATCTAATCTAATCTAATCAAAACCAACTTTTTCCTACCTATCATCAGTTCTGAGGAGGGGTATCTGTATACGAAACATTAATTCTGATTTCTCTCCACAGATACTGACAGACCTGCTGAGATTTGCCAGCAATTTCGGTTTTTTGTTTCTGGTTCCTATCATCCACAATTTTTATTTTTGAATTCATTGGATATTAGCTCCAGTACTAGGGAGGGAATGAGCTGTTCTAAGGGAAATTGCACAACTAGGGCTATTTATAGGGTTTTAAACTAAATAGCAAGAGGTGGGTGTGGGGAATTCTAACATCAGAGGTAGAGGGGAAGGTAGGATGGTTAATAAATGATGGGGTTGATTGTTGCCAGAAATTAAAAGGAAGGGACAGAATGTGTGAATATTATCTTGGACCAAAGAGCCATAAAAGTGTTGAGAAACTTCAATATACAACAAACTTAAAGGCTTTGTATCTTAATGCATGGAGCATTCACAAAGGATAGATGAACTGAGAGTAGAAATCAAGGCACTGCAAATGAATATGAACTCATAGCCATTACAGAAACTTGGTTACAAGGAGATTAAAACTGGGAACATAACATTCAATGATATTTGACCTCTTGCAAAGTCAAGACAGATGGAAAAGGTGGTGAGTAGCGCTGATAATAAGAAACAAGATGAGGACATTTGTTAGGGATGACCTAGGCTCAGATGATGTAGATGAGAAAGTGAGGTCTGCAGATGCTGGAGATCCGAGCTGAAAATGTGTTGCTGGAAAAGCGCAGCAGGTCAGGCAGCATACAGGGAACAGGAGAATCGATGTTTCGGGCATAAGCCCTTCTTCAGGAATGAGGAAAATGTGTCCAGCAGGCTAAGATAAAAGGTAGGGAGGAGGGTCTTGGGGGAGGGGCGTCGGAAATGCGATACGTGAAAAGAGGTCAAGGTGAGGGTGATAGGTCAGACTGGGGTGGGGGGATGACCTGGGGTGTGCAGTGAGAGAGGGACTCACTGAAATCTTTGTAGAGGGAGGAAGAGAGCTTCTTCAAGGAAAGCATCCTTGTAAGAGGATTCGCAGTAGGTTGAAATCTCTGAGGAGAAAGTGAGGTCTGCAGATAGGTCACCCCAGTCTGACCTATCACCCTCACCTTGACCTCTTTCCACCTATCGCATTTCCAACGCCCCTCCCCCAAGTCCCTCCTCCCTACCTTTTATCTTAGCCTGCTGGACAAACTTTCCTCATTCCTGAAGAAGGGCTTATGCCCGAAATGTCGATTCTCCTGTTCCCTGAATGCTGCCTGACCTGCTGCGCTTTTCCAGCAACACATTTTCAGCTCAGATGATGTAGAGTCCATTCTGGGCAGAGATAGAGAAACACGAAGGGAAAGAAGACAGCGATAGGAATAGGATGCAGACTCTCAAACAATAGCCACACTGTTGGAAAGGTTGTAAATCAACAAATAATAGGAGCTTGGAAAAAAGGGCAGTAATTATGGGCGACTTTAATCTTCATGCTGATTGGGTTAATCAAATTGGAAAGGGTAGCTATGACAACGAATTTCATAGAATGGATTAGGGATAGTTTCCAAAAGCAATATGTCATGGAATCAACCTTGGATATGGTAGTGGGTAACGAGGCAGGTTTAATAAATGACTAAGTTAAAAATCACACAACATCAGGTTATAGTCCAACAGGTTTAATTGGAAGCACACTGGCTTTCGGAGCGACAGTCCTTCATCAGGTAGTAGTGGAGGGCTCAATCCTAACACACAGAATTCAATCAATAAGCACATCGACCTGGACGCAATATACCGACCACTGCAACGGACAGCTGGAACTGACAACTGGAAGCGGCAGATTCAAACCACTATAAATGCCGGAGGAAACATCACACAAACGCTTCACAGGAGGCTCCCAAGCACTGAGGATGTCACCTAGACAGGGGACGAAACGTCTGCAACACAAATTCCCAGCTCGGCGAACAGAACCACAACATTTATTGTCTGACCTTAAGTGCCCCGAAGACATGAGCTGCCTTTTTAAACACTTGCAGTGTAGTGACACCCACACTGTTGTGAGGAAGATACTTCCAGGATTTCAGCAACAGCGAAGGACTGACACATATTTCCAAGGCGTGGATGTGCCGGAGTGGACTGGGGTGGACAAACTTAAAAATCACACAACACCAGGTTATAGTCCAACAGGTTTATTTGGAAGTACAAGCTTTCAGAGCACTGCTCCTTCGTCAACGCTCAAAAATTTCAAATAAATCTGCTGGATTACAACCTAGTGTTGTGTGATTTTTAACATATCTCCAAGTCAGGATGTCGAGTGGCTTAGAGGAGAACTTGTAATGGGGTGCTCTTCCCACACATCTGCTGCCCTTATTTTTCCAGGTGGCAGGACTTGTGGTTCCAGTGGATGCAGTCAAATCTTTTCTGCTGAGTTACCACAATTCATCTCATCTACATAAACCTGCTGCATTGTTAATTCCTTCTGAACTACAGTTACAGAGTCATATAGCCTGGAAACACACCCAGTGATACCTTGCCTTTACATTTCTCAGGAACTGAACAAGCAATCCTTGTACTGGAATAAACTTCTGTGCTTTGCAAATTATTTCGAGCCATGTGGTAATCTATCTACAAAAAGCATCGTAAACTCATAACACTGAACTCTCCCTACTAAGTAATGAAACCAGCCCTTTTAATCTGTGCACAGACAGATGCATGTTCCCAGCTTTCTCCATCACCGTAATTCCTTCCATTTCCCCCATTACTCTTATAAAAGCTGTGCCAATGATGTGAATGTTGGGTACCAATTTCCAGAAAAGTAAATAGGTTTGTCCCTCAACCACACTAAATATATAGCTGCAGAGGGCGGTGGAGGCCAAGTCATTGACTGTCTTTGAGGCAGAGATAGATAGGTTCTCGATTGGTATGGGGATCAAAGGCGATAGGGAGAAGGCAGGAGAATGGGGATGAGAAACCATTGGCAAATGGTGGAGAAGACACAAAGGACCAAATGGCCTAATTCTGCTCCTATATCTTACAGTCTTATTGTTTATATGCCCATCTTTGACACCAGTTGTTGATCGGTTAATTCTTGATGAAGAAGCTTCATATTTGAGCCACACATGAATCATTACAAAAGTTTTCATACCTTTGCAGTTAGGTTGAAAAATCCCTTTGGCTCGCTCATTCTTTCCAGAACATGGCATTTTGTTCCAGTTGTACTGTCATATTCATATACAACACCATATTCCAAATGTACATTATCTACTGTTAGGCTCACATGGTCCTTCCTCCCATCAATTAAAGCCATTGTATTAAACTTATCGAAGACTTCTGGGGAAAAAATAAAACATGGTGTCAACATAACATCCTTTTACTTCAATGCAAAACGAACAAAATGCAGAATCTGCTTCAATTCAAATGAGAACACGTATGAGCAATATACTTTCTGGTTTTAGAAGCAGTCCAATCTGTTTGCTTTTTTTACAATATTGTTAACGCATCCCTACATTTTTGAGTCAAAAACAGAAGTTGCTGGAAAACCTCAGCAGATCCAGCAACACCTGTGGAGAGAAATCAAGTTAACGTTTCGGATCCAGTGACCCTTCTTCACAAGTGATGGTAGATAGGAAAAGAATGGTTTTTATAGAGAAGACAGGATGGAGGAATACAATAGAGTCACTGCTCACAATGTGGTCTCCTCTACATTGAGGAAATGAGGCACAGATTGGGTGATCACTTCACAGAGCACCACACTAAATATATAGCTGCAGAGGGCAGTTGCTGCCACTTCAACATCACCCTGTTCCCTGGCCAACAGCTCTGTCTCAGGCTTGCTGCAGTGCTCCGGCAAGGCTCAGCACAAACTGGAAGAACAACACTTCCATTTCCACCTGGGAACCCTCCAGCCTTCTAGACTTAATATCGAGGTCAACAATTTGAGGGCTTGAGCACCTTTTGCTGTGCTTTCTCCTACCCTCCCATACACCACACATGGGCTGCTACCACACTCCAACCCATTGTCAGCCACTAACAATCTGACTGACCTTTCACCACTCCTTTGTCTGTCCAACTGTTTCCCTCTCTCTTGGAGTTCTATCTCCCCTTATCATCTACTCCCTCATCCCACCTTCTGTACAAAAAAACATCCTTTTCCTCGCTACCATCAGTTCTGAAGAAGGGTCCCTGGGCCTGAAACGTTAGCTCTGATTTCTGTCCACAGATGCTGCCAGACATTTTGAGATGTGTTTTTGTTTCTGATTTCCAGCATCCACAGTTCTTACGGGGTTTTTTTTGGCCTACATTTTTGAAGTTTATCCACAAACAAACACACAGAGAAACAGCCATCGGTTTCCATTTCCAAAATAATTACTCTTCATTGTTGCATTCAAATTGAATACTGATGAAAATGGTTAATAAAAGCAAAGTATATACTCTGTGACCAAATTGCAGAGTTGAGCATAATTTCAAAATACAATAACTACTTGCTTGTCTAGAACTTTAGGATTTCTGAAAAAGAGAGATGTTAAATCAAATCTTTTTGTCTTGCCTGCATTAGGACAGAATTGCAAAAATACCAGTTCTCTAACACTGCAAGAAAAGATGATGGTGATTGATTGGCATGTGGGCTCTGATGCATACAGGAGTTACCATGAAGAATGAGCCAGGTTACACAGTTAGCTCTGAAATCGAAACTAGACAAGTCAACTCAGATTGAATGAGTCATTTCCAAGGGGAATGCAATCCCTGAATGTTTGTTTATTTGAAACATAAACAATACAAAGTTTGCAAAGAAGAGGGTCTGAAGTCTATATACGTATGGCTTCTAGCAAATGCAGTTAAGCCACAATGCAAAACCAACTGATAATGTTAAATTGATTGTCCACGTAATCTGAGCAAAATTGGGATTGTTTGGCAAGTGTTATCCACCAATAAATCATGTATTATACTGAACATTGTGTTCTGAGTTTAGCAAGCATGGCTGGTTCAGTGTAGCCAATACTCATCCTGCTGTGAGCAGCCAAAAGGACACACATTTACAATTCAGTGGGGTTAAAGGCCTACATACCTACATTGAAGTTTCCTGTACAGCATTATTCATTTGTGTGTTCAACAGAATGTTTCTTTGAGGTGAAAGTGAGGACTGCAGATGTCTGAGATCAGAGTAAAGATTAGAGTGGTGCTGGAAAAGCACAGCAGGCCAGGCAGCATCCGAGGAGCAGAAAAATCAACGTTTCAGGCAAAAGCCTTTGACTCCAGTTAGTAAACAGGTCCATAGCTGACTTCAATTCTGAGATGCTTTGTCCTTCCAGTGTGATTGGAGGTGGAATGGGTGCTTTCAGGAATGGCAATGGCAGGCTGGGGCACATTCATGATGCTTCACGATCTTCGAGACCCCACTCAACAGTGACCTCCAGGCAGAATACTTTCCATCTACAACCACTCTCTGCTTTCTGTCAGCCAGCCAATTCTGAATCCAGATAGCCAAGTCTCCCTGCATCCCATACTTCCTGACTTTATGAATGAGCCTACTATGGAGAACCTTATCAAATGCCCTGAAGTCCATATACATCACATCCACTGCTCGACCTTCATCGACCTGTCTAGTCACCTCCTCAAAGAACTCAATAAGTTTTGTGAGGCATGACCTGCCCCTCACAAAGCCATACTGACTGCCTTTAATCACACTATGCGTTGCCAAATAGCCATAAATCCTGTCCCTCGGAATTCTTTCCAAAACTTTGCTGACCACAGATGTAAGACTGACTGGTCTTTAATTGCCAGGGATTTCCCTATTATCCTTCTTGAAAAGAGGAACATCATTTGCCCCCTTCCAATCGTCTGGTATGACTCCCGTGGAGAGTGAGAAAGCAAAGATCCTCGCCAGCGGCTTAGCAACCTCCTTTCTCGCTTCCCGGAGTCACCTAGGATAAATCTGGTCTGGCCCTGGGACTTATCAATCTTAATGTTTTCCAAAATTTCCAGCACATCAACTTCATCAATTTTGATCTCGTCAAGCCTGTATCCCAGCTCCTATAAGTTTTCATTCACAAGGTCCCCTTGGTGAAAACCAAAGCAAAAAACTCATTTAGGGCTTCCCCTATCTGCTCAGACTCCATGCACAAGTTCCCTCCACTATCCCTAACCGTTCCTACCTTCTCCCTGATCATTCTCTTATTCCTCATGTATGAGTAAAATGCCTTTGGGTTCTCCCTAATCCTTCTTGCCAAGCCTTTTTCGTGCCCCCTCCTGGCTCTCCTCAGTCCATTTTTGAGCTCCTTTCTAGCAAGCCTATAATCCTCTAAAGCTGTGTTAGATCCTTGCTTCCTCTACCTTACGTAAGCTGCCTTCTTCCTTTTGACGAGAAGCTCCTCTGTTCTTGTCATACAAGGTTCCTTAACCTTACCCCTTCTTACCTGTCTCAGAGGAATGCTGTGCCCTTTCTGTGGAATAATTGCTCCCAGTCTGTACTTCCCAACTCCTGCCCGATAGCGTCATAGTTTCCTTTTCCCCAATTAAATATCTTCCCTCAGTAACTGCTCCTTTCCCTCTCCAAGGCTATTATAAATGTGAGGTAGTTGTGATCACTGTCACCAAAGTGTTCTTCCACCGCGAGATCTGACACTTGTCCTGGTTCGTTGCCGAGCACCAAATCCAAAATGGCCTCTCCCCTCGTTGGCCTGTCCACATACTGAATAAGGAAACCTCCTGAACACACCTGACAAAAATGGCTCCACCCAAACCATCTGCACTTAGGAGGTTCCAGTCGATATTGGGAAAGTTGAAATCACCCATGACAACAACCCTGTTACATCTGCATTTTTCCAGAATCTGCCCGCCTAGGAGTTCTTCAATCTCTCTACTGCTATTAGGTGGTCTGTAGAAAAGCCCCAATGAGGTGGTTGTTCCCTTGCTGTTCCTAACTTCCACCCATACTGACTCAGTACACAAACCTTCCTCAACAACCTTCGTTTCTGTAGATGTGATGTACTCTCTGATTAACAATGCTACACCCCCTCCTCTTTTTCCATCCTCCTTATTCTCTTTCAACATTCTAAACCCTGGAACATCAAGCAACCATCCCTGCCCCTGTGAAACACACGTCTCCGTTATGGCCACAACATCGTAGCCCCAAGTACTGATCCATGCTCTAAGTTCGTCACTTATTTCGGACACTCCTTGCGTTAAAGCAGACACACTTTAACCGATCCCTTTGTTTCATCGCGTGAGAAACCTTCCTGATAGATTCAATATATCCTGTCACTGTCCCATCTGCAACTGACCCCATCTCAGACATGTGGCTCTGATACCCATCCCCCTGCCAAATCTCACCCACTTCAAAATTCCCCGGCAGTCCTTTCCTCCTCCCTCACACCTCTCAGCAAATGGAGGCCCTGTGCCTGAAGTAAATGTTATTGATACCTCTCATTATTTTATAAACTTTTATAAGGTCACCTCTCAACATCCTACCCTGCGGTGAAAGAACTCCCAGCCTTTCTTTATAACTCAAACCTTCCACACCCGGCAACATCCTGGTAAACCTCTTCAGACCTTCTCCAACTTAATCATATCCTTATTATTAAGTATTCCAATCCACAAATTTGGACACAGTATTCAAATAAACAAAACTGATAAGCTATTTAATTCTGTAATTCTAACTGTGACGATGCATTTTTGATAGTTATTTGTTACCAGAAAGTTATGCTTATCTGACATCACGTACAATGAGAAAAAGTCACAACAAGGGTCACTGAGCACAGGGAGTCAGCCGGGAAACCCTGAAAACAGTCAGCTGCATTCAAATACACACACAGCCACCTCTGTCTTTCCAAAACACTCATACATGAAATCTAAACAGAAGGTTAAACATTCAAGAATTTTTTTTTTCTTACTGTTGACAGATTAAAACAAATAGTAAAATGGTGCCAACTTCAATACAAAACGAATTTTACTCACTGTTCACTAGATTTTAGTAGCTATTAATTTAGGTTATGGTTTGAAGATGGGAAGTGAAAATGATTGCAGTTTTATGAATCAAATGATATGCTTGTGTTATGGCTCTGGGTCAGTATCCCTTAAGAGAAAAGCTCATGATATCATTATTGCATCATAACATGTGACCCGAGGATAGAAAAGCCTCCTGCTCCATCTTACCATGGATCACTTGAAGTATGACACTCTAATGGAAGAGGCTCTTCCATTGCAAACTCATAGCTTACTATTAGACCAGTCACTATATACCTGAGGAATATAATGTTTGTACATAACAGTTGTAAGAAACGTCTTTTAGAGTCATAGACTCATAGAGATGTACAGCACGGAAACAGACCCTTCAGTCTAACTCATCCATGTAGACCAGATATCCTAAAATAATCTAGTTCCATTTGCCAGCACTTGGCCCATATCCCTCAAAACCCTTCCTATTCATATACCCATCCAGATGCCATTTAAATGTTGTAATAGCATCAGCCTCCCACCACTTCCTCTGGTAGCTCATTCCATACATGCACCACCCTTTGCATGAAAACGTTGCCACTTAGGTCCCTTTTAACTCTTGCCCCCTCACCTTAAACTTCTAGTTTTGGACTCCCCCTCCCTGCAGAAAATACCTTGTCTATTTACCCTATCCATGCCTCTCATAATTTTAAAAAACCCTATAAGGTCACCCCTCAGCCTCTGCCACTCCAAGGATAATAGCCCCAGACCATTCAGCCTCTCCTGTAGATCAAACCCTCCAACCCTGGCAACATCCTTGTAAATCTTTTCTGAACCCTTTCAAGTATCACAACATTTTTCCCATAGGAGGGAGATCTAAACTGAGTGCAGTATTCTAAAAGTGGCCTAACCAATGTTCTGGACAGCTGCAACATGACCTCCCAACTCCTATTCCCAATGGTCTGACCAATGAAGGCAAGCATACCAAATGACTTATTCACTACCTTGTCTACGCTCAACTCCACCTTCAAGGAACACAAATCTCCATTCCAAGGTCTCTTTGTTCAGCAACACTCCCCAGCACTTACGCTCTGGGTCAGTAATCCTTAAATGAACTGCTCATGATATCATTATTACATCATAACATGTGGCCCGAGAGTATTAAATCCTCCTACTCCATCTTACCACAGATCACATGAAGAATGACACACGAATGGAAGCTGATCTTTTCAAAGCTTAATATTAGACCTGACACTGTATACCTGATGTTTGTACGTAATAGTTGTCATAAATGTCTTTTGGATTCTTCAGTAACATAATACATAAGAATTGCTCATCAGATAAAATCCCGTGCTGGAGGTAAACTCACACTGTGTCTGCGCACTAATGTGTGGGTTTGAATGTCAGTCTGAAGTAGATTCCGAACCATGTTGTCTGGGACTGCAAATTAACGATAATATGGAAAGCAATCATGCTCCGTCTGAAAATTAATAGCAGTAGGTGGAGGTAGGTACTGCAGACGCTGGAGATTAGAGCCAAGATTAGAGTGGTGCTGGAAAAGCACAGCAGGTCAGGCAGCATCCTAGGAGAATTCCTGATGAAGGGCTTTTGCCCGAAACATCGATTTTCCTCCTCCTCGAATGCTGCCTGACCTGCTGTGCTTTTCCAGCACCACTCTAATCTTGACAATTAATAGCAGTAGTCAGACCATCAGAATGAGACAGTCATAAAGAAGATAATGCTGTTTGTCAACTGCCATATGATATAAATGATGAGGAGGTGCTGGTGTTGGACTGCGCTGGACAAAGTGAAAAATCATGCAACACCAGGTTATAGTCCAACAGGATTACTTGGATATCCAAACAAACCTGTTGGACTCTAACCTGGTGTTGTGTGATTTTTTAAACTTAATACCATACAAACATAGTCTCGTGTAATAAACGTAAACTGCTTATGGACATACTTGTAAATCTGTGTTCAACTGTAACATCAGGAAACTTCAAGACCTATAATTATGAGGCTGACTTCCTTCCTGTGTTGCTCCCTACTAACATCTTTCTCCACCAGCATCCTACACCCACTACCCGCACCACCAAACACCCCCCCCCCCCCCCCCACCACGCTGCCCCCTCCGCACTTCATATCAACTCTGATCAAGAGTCATCTAGACTCAAAACATTAGCTTGCTCTCTTTCTGTGGATGCTGCCTGACCCGCTGGGATCTCCTGCATTTGTTGCTTTCAGCTGCTCCATTATTGGCTGGATTATCTGAGGAATGGCAATCTCATGTGGATTGCCACTTGGCCCATCTTTTTTGAAAACCATAGGAGTGAGCTCTGCACTTATTAGAGGAGAGGCCGCTCAGGTGTCCCTAAATGCAAAGATGTACGCCCATCTCTCTTGAAGCATAAAACTGGCAGAGGAAGGTAATTCATGCAAATAGTCATCAGATCAGGACCCGGGAGGGGCAGGGGTGGGCCAGGTGAGTGGAATGTCAGTTGGGGATGGGGGTCAGGATGCCGGCGTTGGCTGGATGGGAGTGGGAGGTGGGGTGTTGGTCAGGAGGAAGTGAGCAGTTGGAGAAGGAGCTGGAAGGGTAGTGGGGGTGTTTGGGGGGGGGGGCAGAGGCATTTGTTCCAGTGGAGGTGTTCAGGAATGAAGAAAGGAGATCAGAAGCAGCAATTGGGACAGGGAAAGGGGAGCACTCACCTCCAGGATAGTGTCACTGGCCCAGTGGTGTTGTACTTAGATGTGTGTGAGAGGTATGTATGTGGTCAGTTTGCTAGTTACTCAGGAGTTAGACTACATTTTGACCAGAGTTGAGAGTGTGTTGCTGGAAAAGCACAGCAGGTTAGGCAGCATCCGAGGAGCAAGAAAATCGATGTTTCGGCCTGATGAAGGGCTCCAGCATCTGTCTCACTGTCTCCTACAGATTGACCAGTCCAACATTCCCTGAGGGACTCTTTTACTGACTTTCATCAGAACTCTCTTACGTCTCCAATTTCAATGGACACTTTGGTGGGTTCCCGATCTAGAGTAATTGCCCAGCGGAAAATTCATTTTCCCCTGGCAATTCCTTACCAAGTGTGTTACAACAGGGATTCTGTACTGTCCCCATGCACAACTCCCAGTTACACTGGAATAACAGCTGTCCAGCCATCAGAGAATCTGGGACCATATCTCATGAAAAGATTAAAAACAAAAAGAATACTGTATCTGTGAAGCATGTCATTTATTTGCGCTCTCAGATCTTTTTTTTGAACAGAGAGAAAGGATTACTTCAGCTGGAAAAAGCATGAAGTTGGTTTGAGTCAGTTTTTGAAACATGAGGAAAAGATTCACATAGTGCAGACTGGAGGTGAGAGTGCCTTTAAAGTGTCGCCCCCAAATCATACCTAATTTTGACGTACCTTCATCAAATCCATCTTGTTCCTCACTTTCCCCGGAGGGTGGGGACTTTAAAATGGTTTTCTGTAGCTCCTCCTGGGCACTTTCTATGTTGTTGTACACCCACTGAATAGAGTCTTGCTATATAACCAGAAGAGAAATGGAACATGATTACAATTCCTTTTATCACTTTTACTCCACACGTCACGATTGATTTGCTGTTGCAAGGAAACACCTTTAAAAGCAGACACCCTGGGTCAGAGTGAAAAAGAGGAAATCTGCATATTCTCTCTTTTATTCCTTTTGTGACAGTGTGGAAAACATGTAGTACAAAGACACTTTACAGTCACCGTTTTTAATATAAATGGAAAGCCTATGTTGTCACGAGTTTTTTTTTCCCAGTTGGCGAGTCAGAATCAATAGAGCTGTACAGCACAGAAACAGACCCTTCGGTCCAACACATCCATGGCAAATAGATATCCTAAATTAATCTAGTCTCATTTGCCAGCATTTGGCCCATATTCATCTAAACCTTCCTTATTCATATACCCATCCCGATTCAGTCCATCCGAACACCATTCAAGTAAAAGTACATGACAGGAACTTTGATATGCATTCATCTAAATACGTATCCTGTTGAAAGGAAAGGAATACTAACCATGGCCTCTAGAGCTAAGAGCAAAGGGTCTTCATTTGGTGTCCAGCTGACCTCGGTGCATTGTGAAGATCTTGTGATGTTTCTATGTTAACAGACTTATATGAATAAAAATCATTTTTGCTGTTTTGAACTGACTGAGCAAAGGGCCTTTGATCTATTCCCCATTAGCCAAGTAGACAAGATGTTACTTGCATTCTTTATCCATCGAGTGAAGCACAACTTGTACATGACACTGCACTTTGCAATGAAAACACTTAACAAGCCCAGAAGAAATATGAAACACAATGCTTAAACACAATCATGTTTCGTGTCCGGTTCTGTTTTTAACCTCTTCATCATGGTAACAGCGTTATGCAAAAGCCTCAAATTAATGTGTGCAATTGTGTCATAGTTCCTTCACAATTCTACTTCCTGCAACAGCTGCTCAAACAAAGTCAATAAAGTCTTTTTCATGCAACCAGTCTCCAGGCAAAGTTTCCATCATTGTAATCTGTAATTTATTGTCATTCCCCAGACAGGACATCACAAATTGTTAAACTTACAAGTGATGAGGGATGAACTGGCCCCCTTTCTTGGTTGGTCATAACAAAGTTAATTTACAAATGATCATTACTCTTTCTCTGAGCTGAAAATGTGTTGCTGGAAAAGCGCAGCAGGTCAGGCAGCATCCAGGGAACAGGAGAATCGACGTTTCGGGCATAAGCCCTTCTTCAGGAATGAGGAAAGTGTGTCCAGCAGGCTAAGATAAAAGGTAGGGAGGAGGGACTTGGGGGAGGGGCGTTGGAAATGCGATAAGTGGAAGGAGGTTAAGGTGAGGGTGATAGGCCGGAATGGGGTGGGGGCGGAGAGGTCAGGAAGAAGATTGCAGGTTAGGAAGGCAGTGCTGAGTTCGA
>NC_057713.1:131256126-131257620 GCF_004010195.1 Chiloscyllium plagiosum
GGAAGGTGCCGGGAGTGGAGGTTGGGTTGGTGGGGGGTGTGGACCTGACGAGGGAGTCACGGAGGAAGTGGTCTTTTCGGAATGCTGATAGGAGAGGGGAGGGAAATATATCCCTGGTGGTGGGGTCTGTTTGGAGGTGGCGGAAATGATGGCGGATGATACGATGTATATGTTGGTTGGTGGGGTGGTAGGTGAGGACCAGTGGGTTCTGTCCTGGTGGCGATTGGAGGGGCGGGGCTCAAGGGTGGAGCAGCGGGAAGTGGAAGAGATACGGTGGAGGGCATCGTCGACCACGTCTGGGGGGAAATTGCGGTCCTTGAAGAAGGAGGCCATCTGGGATGTTCGGTATTGGAACTGGTCCTCCTGGGAGCAGATGCAGCGGAGACGAAGGAATTGGGAATATCGGATGGCGTTTTTACAGGGGGCAGGGTGGGAGGAGGTGTAGTCTAGGTAGCTGTGGGAGTCGGTCAGTTGACCAAGTACATTTGCGCTTTGAAAGGAGGTTATTGAAGCAGGCTGTCTTGAGTTGGGGAAAGAGAGAGTTTATTAGTTACTAAATGCATTAAGGACTAATTACACTAAACAGATTAGAAATGACAAATGAGTCCAAAAAAAAACAAGTGAAAAAATATACAGTTCGGTCAACGGGTTGTTAATCAAGACTAAATAGTGGAAGGTTGGGTGATACTGGCAGCATCAGTCATTGAGCAGTGCATTTTGTGATTCTTGGCTTCACAGGTTAACTGAAATTCTTTTATCTGTGACCTTCACAGCATGGGAGTCCACTAACACACACTAACATATCAGGGTTACAATAGGGTTTCAATGCCTATTCTTGTGTAGTCCTAAAAGGGGAAAAACACAACTTTTCTGCAATTTGAGACTGTCTCAAATTTGAGATCCAGGTGGTTTTTAATTGTCACTCTCTCTTTCAAGTGGGTGCTGTTTGATGTTCCCTTGGCACCATCAGGTGTGACAGTCCAGGGTTCCTCTCCACACACAGCCACTGAATTTACACCATAGTCATTTTTAGCTATGTGTCCTCTTTTATAATAAAACACATTTTGTAATTTAAAGTTTATCACATCTGCAAACACCTTGGAGGTCTGATCCATCACCATGATACTTAGAGTCATAGAGTCATAGAGATGTACAGCATGGAAACAGGCCCTTCAGTCCAATCCGTCCATGCCGACCAGATATCCCAACCCAATTTAGTCCCACCTGCCAGCACCCGGCCCATATCCCTCCAAACCCTTCCTATTCATATACCCATCCTAATGCCTCTTAAATGTTGCAATTGTACCAGCCTCCATCACATCCTCTGACAGCTCATTCCATGCACATATCACCCTCTGCATGAAATAGTTGCCCCTTAGGTCTCTTTTATATCTTTCCCCTCTCACCCTAAACCTATGCCCTCTAGTTCTGGACTCCCCGACCACAGGGAAAATACTTTGTCTATTTATCCTATCCATGCCCCTCATAATTTTG
>NC_057713.1:131258405-131294515 GCF_004010195.1 Chiloscyllium plagiosum
GTCAGGCTCACTGGTCTATAGTTCTCTGGCTTGTCTTTACCGCCCTTCTTAAACAGTGGCACCATGTTTGCCAACCTCCAGTCTTCTAGCACCTCACCTGTGACTATCGATGATACAAATATCTCAGCAACAGGCCCAGCAATTACTCCCTTAGCTTCCCACAGAGTTCTCGCGTACACCTGATCAGGTCCTGGGGATGTATCCACCTTTAACCATTTCAAGACATCCAGCACTTCCTCCTCTGTAATCTGGACATTTTGCAAGATGTCACCATCTATTTCCCTCCATAGATATCTTCTATATTTTCCATATCCTTCTTCAATACCTATGATAGGATCATAGAATCTCTACACAGTGGAAACAGGCCATTCGGCCCAACAAATCCAAACTGACGCTCGAGAGAGTAACCCACCCAGATCCATTCCTCTACATTTACCCCTGACTAATGCACCCAGCCTATACATCCCTGAACACTATGAGCAAGTTAGCTTGGCCAATCCACCTAACCTGCACATCCTTGGATTGTGGGAGGAAACCCATTCTGACACAGGGAGAATGTGAAAATGCCACATAGACAGCTGCCCGAGCCTGGTATCAAACCTGGGCCCCTAGTACTGAGGCAGCAGTGCTAACTACTGAGCCACCATGTCACCACCTTGATGATAGTAAATTTTCAGTGCACTTAAATCAATTTACTAAATTTAGGACCATCTGTGGGCGGCACGGCACGGTGGCACAGTGGTTAGCACTGTTGCCTCGCAGCGCCAGAGACCCGGGTTCAATTCCCGCCTCAGGCGACTGACTGTGTGGAGTTTGCACGTTCTCCCCGTGTCTGCGTGGGTTTCCTCCGGGTGCTCCGGTTTCCTCCCACAGTCCAAAGATGTGCAGGGCCAGGTGAATTGGCCATGCTAAATTGCCCGTAGTGTTAGGTAAGGGGTAAATGTAGGGGTAGGGGTATGGGTGGGTTCGCTTCGGCGGGTCGGTGTGGACTTGTTGGGCCGAAGGGCCTGTTTCCACACTGTAATGTAATCTAAAATCTAATCTAATCTAATGTAATCTAAGTATCTACTAATTAACAGACACACAGATTTAAACTTAATATGTGATCCCAGAAGTCGACCATCCAATGCCTACGCTACCCACAAAGATATAAGATGTTTCTTCCCAAGATGTAAAGAGTACTCCAATATTCTTAACAGATTTTTTTTAAACTGGTTTACTAAAGAAGCAAAAATGACAAAGTGACTTACTTGTGAAGGGCGCTTGTGTTTGCGACAGGCTGTGACATGAGCAATCACACTTGCATGACTCTCTTTGCTGACATTAATCCCATTTACCTTGATGATGCATTGTCCAGGATACAGCCCAGCCACAGCTGCCACAGTTCCTGTATAATAGGGAAGAAAAGGGCATTCGAACAATTGACCTTGCTACCTTTTTCTCAGATAAATGAAACTGATATTAGAATTTCAATCCGTTGCAACAAGAAACTGTCAGCATTTGTCTTCATTAGTGTGCAAAACTGATCACAAATTATGATATTGGCACACACAATGGCTAAAATCCAGAAGTTGTCTTTCTCCATGCAGTACGCTGCTGCAATCTTTGAAGATGCGATCAATACAGTTTCCACTTCACCGAATGGCCTTGTTGAATTGGGTGTAATTGAACTTTTAGCAGCTTACTCTGTCATAACTATTACTGAACAATCTGTCCCTGACACACCAATATTACATAAGTCTAGGTTTCATTCCATTCTATGAATAGGTTCCGTAGATAGTTTAACAAATTAAAACTGATTTTTTACTTATTTTCTGAAAGGCTTTTGCTATTTCAGTTTCTGCTTTATTCTGACAGGTATTTTACAATTTTGAGTTTCCTCTCTGTAAAATACTGAAAAGATGAAAGATTCTTGCATTCTGGTTTGCTGCCCTTTAGAATTATTCAATCTCCTTCACTGATCAGTATTTGTTTGTTATCAACCTGGATAGGGTTATAACACATCTCTGGGAACTTCAATTGTTCACCCAGATGTAGGGACCCAGTACTGTGCTATCAATCCCTCTGATCACCCTGTATGATGACTCCAGTATTTCTGGATCCCCAGTAGATTGACCAGAATAAAGGTGGCATGATAATCATTGGGAAATAATTATCCCACATATTGGGAAATTGATGACCAACAGGCAAGTAAACTTGAGAACAACATTTTTCAAGTCAATGGTAAGCACTGGCTCTTCACTGTTGACTGAAAAATCCAAAGGAATACATACTTTTTTCTCTTCAATAGATCAGCAGTGAAAACTAATTGATTGTCAATGCATTCTTACACAATCGCTTAATGGATATTATTCTGAACATCATATCAAGAGTAAAACACCAATGAGTGTGAGAAAGTTACAACAGGCAATTCACCAAGAATGATTAGTTTAAAAAAGAACTTATGCTGTATTAAATCATAGAATCCCTACAGTATGGAAGCAGGCCTTTCAGCCCATCAAGTCCACACTTACCCAGACTCACCACCCCACCCTATCCCTGTCAGCCTGCATTCTCCATGGCCACTCCACTTAACCTGCACATCTTTGGATTGTGGGAGGAAACCAGAGCACACAGAGGAAACCCACGCAGACACGGGGAGAATGTGCAAATTCCACACAGACACAGTCGCCTGAGGGTGGAATCAAATTGAGGTCCCTGGCGCTATGTGGTGGCAGTGCTAACCACTGAATCACCATGCCATATACAGTTACTAGCATTGCTCCCTATCTACCACTGCTGTTTTCACATCAATTACAATGCCCCACATTCCTATAAACATAGAGGATGCAAAGAAGGTAACAAGTATAAAATTTCGAATTAGACTTGATAAAGCAGATAGAGCCAGTCATTCTGGTCAAATTTAAACAATGTAAATGAACTTATTCATGTTATTTTAAAAATCAGGTTTGCCTTCATACAAAATATACAAGGTAGAATTTGGTAGTGGAACTAGAGGGTGTGACAACACAATATAAAGACTGTAATTTACCTAAAATGAAGGAACGTAAGGATATAATTAATCAGAAGCTGGGAAAAAAGCCATTTTGCCCATCAAGTTTGTAATTATACAAAGCCTAACCAGAGATGGAAAAGGAAAGAAAGTACAATGCTTGACAAATAGATACTAGGAAATATTTTTACATCTCAGAATACGGTTGGCATCAAACTTTATCTGATTAGGTTTTTTTCTGTGAAGCACCAAGGGACATATTCAATAATAAAGGTGTAATATAAATGCAAATTGTTATTGCTGTTTTGAACAAACTGACAGGAGGTCATGGAGCTGATCGCGTTGATCAAGCTGCCTTCATATTTTGTATGAAGGCAAACCTGATTTTTAAAATAACATGAATAAGTTCATTTATACTTCAATCTGAGTAGTTACAAAACAAACACTTTCTAATCAATCAGCTCAGTGATGTTATGACACAACTCTGGAACATGTGGGACATGAACCCAGGCCTCCTGGCTCAGAGGTAAGGATATTATCACACAAGAGCCCATACACAGATTGCAATGATAGTGCTTGGATACTACACCAACTCAAATTAAAACATTGACCCAGATATTCCAATGATTTCCCAGATATATATAAGTGTCTGATGTTGATGTAGGCCCTTTGCATGCTTTGCTACCAACCCCAGCAGGATACAGCACTGAATAGAAATGGGTAGGCAGGGAGCGAGTGAGGTAAAAACAATGACTGCAGATGCTGGAAACCAGATTCTGGATCAATGGTGCTAGAAGAGCTCTTCCAGCACCATTGATCCAGGGAGCGAGTGAGGTGCCAGTACTCTGCTGCATTGTGGAATGACGCTATGCCTTTAGTTCATTAGCTTTGGATGTTTTAAACAGAGACAGCACAGCCTCATTCCAATATCAGTGTTAACCAACCAAAGCCCCAGCACTACCCACCAGAGACTGCTAGTCCCTCAATGGACTGTATTCATCCACCTCCTTCACTCCATACCAATGCTTAGATCAAACCTCACACCCTGATCCCACTTCCCTCACCAGCCAACATTATTTAAATCCTCCCTCACTCTATGAAAATGCTCAGCACCCACCCTCTGTCCTCACACCCCTTGGAAACACTGGCTCTCCCAACATCAGCAGGGAAATGGGACTGCTTTAATTTGAGAAACTATAGTCGGCATGGACCGAAGGATCTGTTTCCATGCTGTATGACCCTCAGACTCTATCAGGCAGACAGCGTGGATTCTGTAAGATTGCGTCAAGGTGCCATCCAAGGTGTTGAGGGATTGCACAGCTCACGGAGAACTCCAAACACATGAGGAACCAACATCAGTGAAAGCTAGCCTGCATGACATAAAATTATCCGACACCTTTCAAAGGAGCAGTAGACTGTGATTAGAACACCACTGAAATGATACTGACCTGGAAAATTCTCAGGGATGGCACATAACTCTGGGGTTGTTGGTCAAGGAGATGCAGAAAGGACAGAAGACATCTATACACAGGAAACCGGGAAGCAGTCCTCAGGCTAGGGAAGCTCACATATTTGGAGAGGTCACTCCAAGAATCATGCAGACTGGTCAGGATCAGTAAATGCAATCATCTCAGCTCCAGGACATCTTCACAGGAGTTCCTCAGGGTACTGTCCTAGACCCAACTATCTTCAGCTGCTTCCTCAATGACCTTCCCTCCATCATATGGTCAGAAGTGGAGGTGTTCACCAATGATTGCACAATGTTCAGGACCTTTCATTACCTCTCAGAGACTGAAGCTGTCCATGTTCAAATGCAACATGATCTGGACAATATCCAGGCTTGGTCTGACAAAAGATGTCCATTGACATTCAACAGCATTACCATCAATGAATCCCCCACTATCAACATCCTTGGGGTTACCATTAACTAGAAGCTCAACTGGACTTGCCACATGAACACAAAAGGAGGTCAGAAGCTAGGAACACAGCCACAAATACTTCACCTCCTGACTCACCAAAGCCTGTCCACTGTCTACAAGGCACAAGTCAGGAATGTGATGGAATATTCCCCACTTGCCTGGATGGGTGCAGCTCCAGCAACAGTCAAGAAGCTTGACACCATCCAAGACAAAGTAACCTACTTGATTGACATCACATCCACAAATCGCCACACCAACGTTCAGTAGCAGCAGTGTGTACTATCTACAAGGTGCACTGCAGAAGTTCACCAAAGGTCCTTATGCAGCACCTTCCAAACCCATGACACTTCCATCTAGAAGGCCAAGGGCAGCAGATACATGGGAATATCACTACTTACAAGTTCCCCTCCGAGCCACTCACCATTCTGACTTGAAAATATGTCATTGTTCCTTCAGTGTCACTGGGTCAAAATCCTGGAATTCCCTTCCTCAGGGGAATGTGGGTCAACCTACAGCAAATGGACTGTAGCAGTTCAAGAAGGCAGCTCACCCCCACCTTCTCAAGGGCAACGAGGAATGGGCAATAAAAATGCTAGCCCAGCCAGTGATACCCACATCCCACGAATGAATAAAAAAAAGGGCACAGAATGCCTCTCAACCATCAAGTCGATGCCGGCACTAAAGAATGAAGGAGGAATTTCTTTACCAGATTTCACTAGTAAACTTGCTGCCAGAATGGATTTGTTTCAGTCGATCCAATTCAGTTTGTGCCCTGATTCCCATTGATTCCAGCACTTAGTTGAATGCCTCTAAGTCTTTTTGATCTGTGCATCTTTGCTCACTATGATCTGACTGTACTGCTCATAAAAAAAGCTTTCCACTGTACTTCGGTACACATGACAGTAAATCAATCAAGAGAATAGAATGATGTGGAATGGCTAGCAAGTGATTAGATTTGATCCCCTACAGTTTGGAAACAGGCCCTTCAGCCCATTCTGATCCTCCAAAGAGCAACCCATCCAGACCAACTTCCCTCTGACTAATGCATCTAACACTATGGGCAATTTCCCACAGCCAATTCACCTAACCTGCATATCTTGGGACTGTGGGAGGAAACCGGAGCACCCGGAGGAAACACACACAGACATAGTAGAATGTACAAACTCCACACAGACAGTCACCCAAAGCAGGAATGGAACCTGGGACCCTGGTGCTGTGAGGCAGCGGTGCTGTGAGGCAGCAGTGCTAGCCACTGAGCCACCGTGCTGCGCAGTGATAATGAAAGTGGGGAAAGATCGTTGTAGAGTAGAAAGTGTTTTGTATAGCAGTTGAACCAAATGGCCTGTTTCTGTGCTGCAGATTCAAGGTATTAATTCCCATAAACAAATAACTATTCCAGATCATTTCTTTGTGCAAAGCCAGAAAGACTTTTGATAGCTACAACTAAATATTTGCTATTACACACAAGACACCATTACAATAGTGTGACAGGGAATCATAAATTAATGATTCATCTCTCTTGATCATGACTAATTCTTTTATTTTGTACACATTCTGTGCTGTCGGAGCCAGTTCTCAATAAAATATCAGCTTTCAGGGAACAGATAGTTCCAGGGGTTGCTACATTTTAAATCCAACCACTGGACGCAATGCTTTGTTTTCCCTGGGGTCAGAGTATTGCTGTTGTTGTTGTTGTTGCAAGGTTTACAATGGTGTTCAAACATCCTGGGGCAACGGAATACGGTTAGAACTCAGGAAACAAACCCAGTGGCAGTACTGACTCGGTGAAGCTCACTATTTGTGAAAAAAGCTGTAGTTTGTATGTAAACGCTGTTATATATATAATCTTGAATCCAGGAGTATATAGACACAGCCAAGGAAGGTGAACCCCCAAAATATAAGTAGTATTTGAAGCAATCCATGACAGAGCAGCTCTAAATGGAGTTTGAAAGCCAAACTTCATAATCCCTTGTGAGGTTTTAATGAGATTTGTTGACCCACAGTGTAGGCAGTGTTGCTGAGGAATCCACAGATCTGTCTTGATTATGTGTCATGTGTTCTATGGGGTGTTTGTCTATTAACTATACTTGCCTCATGTTAAGTTTAGGATGTTAGATTATAAGATATACCCATTTTGTCAATAATTATTGCATGTTTGCTTGAGCAGGGTTTTTTTGCATTAAACTAATTATTTTGTGCTGACAAAATAAATCTGGTGGAATTGTTTCTGAATCAGAAGCAGCCTAAAAACAATGTAACAGACCAATTCATCAAGCTGATGAAATTCAAAATTTGTTACGAATAATGGAGAAGTGGGACAAGAAAGGAATTGATGTATCCCTCTCCAAGCCTCGGTCATAATATGATGAAATGTCACTAACTTGAAATATTAACTTTTTTTGTGTCTTCACAGATGCTGTGATACCTAAACTCTTCCAGTTTATATTTCAGATTTTCAGTATCTGCAGAATTGTATTCCTCTATTCATCAACCAAATACAGAATTATAATAAAAATATCCTTTGGGCAATGTAGTCTTTACAATTTAATTCACCTTAATCAATTCCCTATTCATTTCATTAGATCAGTAATTATTTTTCTGTTATTGTAGTATTATTTACGACCAATTTCAGCCTCTCCTGCCACATCCAGTCAATTTTCTGACACAAGTGAATTGTACGATTAGTTTCCTGTTTATTTTGATCAGCTGAAATCGTTCTTCAGATTGCAAATCAAAATATCTAAAACTTTGGGAATTAAAATTATTTTCTAACAATTTATTACAAATGGATTCACCTTAAATGGTTTTTGAAGAAAAATTGTAGCTCAGTGTTTGTGTATTCATATTTCATCAATTTGTAAATCAACTTCTGTCATCTGAAGTCATCATATGTAGCACTTTGGACTGATCCTCACTGTTAATTACTCCATCTGCCCTCTTAGCCACTGTATCAGGCTGAACCCAGCAGTCACTCTCTGTTTCTGATTTTGCTGTGTTGTGGAATTGGCAAGGATGTACGTGTTGACTACTCATAGTTTTTCAGGAGCGAGCAGTAAAGAAATACCTTCTTGATTAACAGGAGCCCATCCAGTGCAGGAACATCTGTTAAGAATGGAACATTGACCCGAGCGACAGTGAGATAACAGCAATATTTCTCCAAGTGTATCGTGAATGCTTGGAAGGAAACTTTCAAGTGTTGGAGTTCACTTGTATCTGTTCCCTGGTGCTTCTAGGTTTTGAGGTGTGCAAGGTACTAGGAGTCTTAGCAAGTTGGTGTGGTACATCCTATTTTTACTGTGTACCAGTGCAGGAGGGAGTAGCACTTGTCCAAGTATCAGTGAGCACTCCATTGCACAGCTGACTTGTTATATATCGATGCTGGGGAATCAGAAGGTGACTTCCTCATCATTGAATTCATAGCATCTGACCAGCTGTTATAGCCCCATTATTTACAAGGCTAATCCCGATAGGTTTCTGGTTTATGCATTCCCAAGGTGTTGGCAGTGAAGGATTCAGCCATATGTCATTCCAATGAATATCAAAAGGAAATGGTTAGATGTCCTCTTGATAGAGATGGTTGTTGCTGGGCACTTGAGTAGTATGACTGCTATTTGCCATTCATTATTGTGGATAACAAAATTTATGTGGCTTCTTCCCATGGTTAGTTGTCGCTATCCCAAAGTGGGCTGGATGCTAGGACAGTGAATAAATTTAAAGAGGAGATTTTTAATTGGTAATGGGTTAAAAGGATATGGAGGGAAGGCAGGAAATTGGGGGTGAGGAGTATATCAGCCATGATCAAATGGTGGAGCAGACTGAATGGGCTGAATGGCCTAATTCTGCTCCTGTGTCTTATGAACTTATAAGCTGTTAATGTTCCATACAATCCCTGACTGGTGTGATCAGTCTTTCAAGTCTATCACATGCCAGCTGCACTGTCTAGCATGTATAAGATTGGCACCACAACTTTAGAGACACCTGACATTGACCCTGGCATAATCTCCTGCACACCACATTGAACTAAAGTTGAATTCCCTGCTCACTAGGAATGAAACAGCAAAGGACATCTGGGCTGCTGATAGCCTACAGCACTTCGTGGGCCTAGTTTTGAGTTGTTTGAGTTATTCTGTGTTTATTTCATTTAGCACAGTGGTAGTGCCACACCACCCAATGGGCGGAAATCATATCGGAGGATACTTAATATCAGCACATTACCCCTAGTGCGTTAACCAAATCAGATTTCTTAGCCATTCCAATCTTTCTGGCTGCTTATACAGAATGTACGTTAAATAAAATCAACTCTCTGTTTCAAGAAGATATACATTATGTGAGAACAGGTAGCTGAAGTCTAACTTTTATTGAAAGAGACTGGTGGATAGCTGTCTGCAGTCTTCTGTTTGTGGTTAATGACACCGCAAGGTGGGGAGTATGTGTGTTTCAGGAAAATCCAAACATTGTCTCATCCCCTGAATTTCTATGGCCGGGCTAGATTGCTGCAGGTAGGAGCTCATTGAGAATACTCCCAGTGACCTCACTTGAATTAACAGAATGCTCAGAGAACACTGTATTGAAATTTTGATTTGAATTATTAAATAGTCTGAGTAAGACTAGTAAATGTGAAACCATGCCAATATGTTTAGCACCAGAATGTTACTGTAATACTCTCAGAACCCTCTCACCGGCACATTTATTTACATTTTACAAATGAAAACAAATAGAGTATTTCCTTATTTGTACTATAAAGCAAAACAACTTTTTAATCATTGATTTGAAGTTTTGCAATCGATGGCAGTCAAACAGATGTCTATAGCCATCTTGTAACTGGCAAGGCAGTGATTAACTGGTTTTAGCTTTCTTTGCTTTGGATAGCATGGGATAATAATGGAACAGATGGATATTCCAAGCCCTGTTAACCACTGTAAATGTGTAAACTCTCAATGAACAAATATAGGCAGATGAGTATGCATGAAGATCTATTGCCTGCAACATTACAATTCCTAACATTATCAAGATACAATCAGTGTCAATTGTACATGCATGAAGAACTGCACAAGTACAGATAGTCCTGAGCCACCATTCCAGAGTTGGAATATGCACTTCATCATATTCACTCATGGCTAATTACATGCACCACATTCACAGAACATAAATTGCAAGTTTAATAGCACAAAATGTGAAAGAAAACAAATTGACTATCGAGAATATGTGCCAGGCTAACCATAGCTAAAAACGATCAACCGTTAACTGAAAGCAGGGTACATCTGCTGGTTAGGTGTTTGCAGGCAACTAGCACTAAACTGTTCCCTATTTACCTCGGCCAATCGCATGGACAACTGATGGACCAAATCCTCGGATCTGGAATCCAAGACCATCTGCAGAGTCTGGAATCTTTATTGTCCTGTTAAATAAAATCAGTCTGCTTTTTAATACTGTTTTCTGACAAACACTACAAGGTTGAAACTTTTCATAGTAAAGAAATCATTTTAAAAATGGTTTTCAACAATCTAATTACAGGTCACAGATTAACATAAAACATTGGTAGAGGCAACACAAGCTAATTTTGATCATTTCTGTAAATGGGTTGACACTATAGTGCAATACACAAATACTTTCCTTTCTGTTGTGTTGCTTTTTTCTAATTCCCATGGCACAACTCGGAATTAAGGTAGCAATTTGTTTGAGGTAAACATAACAATTTGAGAATGAACAGTTCATTCAGCATTTCCACTGTCCTTTACACACCTTGGACGTGACCAGTCAAAAGAACAGAAAATTAAAAGGCAAACAAATACCTTAACACAAAGAGGGGAAAAAAGACAGAAAGGAAATTCAAATATATATGTAATATAGACATCCTGGAGTTACACCTTCCCTCCAGCAGGGCACTGGGCTGGTTAGGGAATTCAAAACTTAAACTAGGGTGACAATTTCTGCTTCTAAAGACAAACAAAAGGTTAAAGGGAAGACCATTACACTGGCATCTCCCAAACTACAAGTCAAAGATATGGAGCGGGGGGAGGTGCGGGGGAACAAGTTATACTGTGGACTGATGAGGGGGTTAGTGAAAGTGTAATAGATGTTACAAAAGATAGTTGTTGAAGATGGAGAAAATACTCAAGGGTGTAAGAAACAGCATCACACTGAACAACACGACAGAATCTCTCCTTTAACTGCGTTCTCCAATCCAGCTTCTCAATCACATGCAAGTCTTCCATTCTGAATTTGACATTTTTGATTAGATTCCCTACAGTGTGGAAACAGGCCCTTCGGCCCCCGACCCTCCGAACAGTAACCCACCTAGACCCATTTCCCTCTGACTAATTCACCTAACACTATGGGCAACTTAGAATGGCCAAATAACTTGACCTGCACATCTTTGGACCATGGGAGGAAACCCACACGGACACGGAGAGAATGTGCAAACTCCATACAGACAGTCTCCCGAGGCTGGAATCGAACCTGGGACCCTAGTACTGTGAGGCAGCACTGCTAACCACTGAGCCAGAAATGTCAGAATCTGACCAATGGGATTATAGTAATTATTAAAGATTTATGGTTATGAGGGACAATAATGACTATAAGAATATCATGGGGATTCTCATTGATAGTGATTAGCACTGCTGCCTTACAGCACCAGGGACCCAGGTTCAATTCCTGCCTCGGGCAACTGTCTGTGTGGAGTTTGCACATTCTCCCAGTGTCTCCGTGGGTTTCCTCCGGGTGCTCTGGTTTCCTCCCACAGTCCAAAGATGTGCAGGTTAGGTGAATTGGCCATGCTAAATTTCCCAAAGTGCTAGGTGCAGAGGTAAATGTAGGGAATGGGTCTGGGTGGGTTGCTCTTCGGAGGATCAGTTTGGGCTCGTTGGGCTGAAGGGCCTGGTTCCACACTGTAGGGAATCTATTCTAATCTAATCTAATCTAATTATTACAAAAGATGGCGAATGTTTCAATTCGTTCCACCAACAGTATGTTGCAAGGACAAAGCGGATCAGCTGAGCCATTGTGTCAAATATTCATTGCTCGATGCTGGTCCACAGGATGGGGTCTGAGATCTTCGCAAACCAAGTGGGAAATGGTTATGAGTTCAGGAGGCAGAACCTGATGATTGTCATTGAAATGAATCAGGAGGGAATGATCATAGCCATCCCATTCTCATTTCTCTGAATGTGGTCATCAGGTATCCAACACAAGATTAATCAAAGTCAGTGCCAGGGGAGCTCACATTGTGGGGCACTTTCGGAACAGCTGGATTGCAGATCCCAGTTGGAAGCCTTGCCATGAAACAAAGGCAAGTAGCCCAAGTAGGAAGTTTGTGTGGTGGCTTCACAGCTACAGTGCCACCTGGAGTGTAGGAGGTTGAGGGGTGTCCTTATAGAGGTTTTAAAATCATGTGGGAGATAGATAAGATGAAGGACAGACGAATTTCTCCCAAGGCTGGGGGATTTCAAGACAGAGGGCCTATTTTTAGGTGAGAGGAGAAAGATTTAAAAATGACACGAGGGGCAACATTTTTTTTACATAGAGAGTGGTTTGAGTGTGGAATGAACTGCAAGAGGAAGGGATGGATACAGGTACAGGTGTAACGTTTAAAAGACATTTGGATAAGTTCATGAGCAGCCAAGGTTTGAAAGGATACAGTCCAAGAGCAGCCTGGTGGGACTAGTTTATCTTGGGATTAGATTAGATTCACTACAGTGTGGAAACAGGCCCTTCAGCCCAACAACTCTCCAGAGAGTAATGCACCGAAACCCATTTCTACCCCTGACTAATGCACCTAACACTATGGGCAATTTAGCATGGCCAATTCACCTGACCTGCATGTCTGTGGAAGGAAGCCTACGCAGACACAGGGAGAACATGCAAACTCCACACAGACAGTCACACGAGGCTAGAATGGGCGGCACGGTGGTTCAGTGGTTAGCACTGCTGCCTCACAGCGCCTGTAGACCCGGGTTCAATTCCCGACTCAGGCGACTGACTGTGTGGAGTTTGCACATTCTCCCCGTGTCTGCGTGGGTTTCCTCCGGGTGCTCCGGTTTCCTCCCACAGTCCAAAGATGTGCAGGTCAGGTGAATTGGCCATGCTAAATTGCCCGTAGTGTTAGGTTAAAGGGGTAAAGGTAGGGGTATGGGTGGGTTGCGCTTCGGCGGGTCGGTGTGGACTTGTTGGGCCGAAGGGCCTGTTTCCACACTGTAAGTAATCTAATCTAATTGAATCTGGGTCCCTGGCGCTATGAGGCAGCAGTGTTAACCACTGAGCCACCATGCCACCCATCATGGTTTGTGGGAACTGGTTAGACTGAAGGACTTGTTTCTGTGCTGAATGACACTATCTAGTGAATACTCAAAGAGAAAAAAGAAAGAATTCTTATTTAACAGGTTGTGGCATTCATTTCTCATTGAACTAGCTGTTTCTCCTGTCATCACAGCTTGACATTCTGATGTATTTAATGAATAATTCCAAACTGAAGTACGTTTTACACTAACTACACGGAATGTGTTTTATTATTTGCTTCTACAAAACACACACAAGAAAATTAAAATGATAGTCCAGAATAAGATTTAAAGTGACATTTTTCACAAACATTCATTTAAGAAACACCTCCTCTCTGCCTACTTTCAAATAGAACTATTGCTCGGAGTAAAACTGTTCATTTTTGTCATGAGTATGTTTTTCAGGTACATTGGTAATTTGTGAAAGTGGAATAAGATTAATTCTGCTGTATCTTTTCATATTCTCTGCACATTTATCAGTTTTCAAAAGAGTAAGATGAGCCCAGTTGGAGTTCTGTAGAGAGTGAGGCATCAGCTGTAGGCCAGGACCAGGGTCGGCAGGACGGCGCAGTATGTGGGGAAGGGGCTGTGGGCCTGGAGCAGTGTCGGCTGGAGGGCCAAAGCAGGGGAGACCGAGCCCTTACAAGGAGCGCACTTAAGAAAGAACTTCTGTTGAACTTTTACTTTTATCCCTTTTTATTCCACTGAAGTGCGGTGAGGAAGGCATATGGCGTACTGGCTTTTATTGGTAGAGGAATTGAGTTCCGGAGTCCTGAGGTCATGATGCAGTTGTATAAGACCCTGGTGCGGCCGCATCTGGAATATTGTGTGCAGTTTTGGTCGACATACTATAGGAAGGATGTGGAGGCAATGGAACGGGTGCAGAGGAGGTTTACCAGGATGTTGCCTGGTATGGAAGGAAAATCGTATGAGGAAAGACTGAGGCACTTGGGGCTGTTTTCACTAGAGAAAAGAAGGTTTAGAGGTGACTTGATTGAGGTGTACAAGATGATTAGGGGGTTAGATAGGGTCGACAGTATGAACCTTTTCCCGCGTATGGAGTCAGGTATTACAAGGGGGCATAGCTTTAAATTAAGGGGGGGTAGATATAGGACTGAAGTTAGGGGTAGGTTCTTCACTCAGCGAGTCGTAAGTTCATGGAATGCCCTGCCTGTAGCAGTGGTGGACTCTCCCTCTTTATGGGCATTTAAGCGGGCATTGGATAGGTATATGGAGGATAGTGGGTTAGTATAGGTTAGGTGGGCTTGGATCGGCGCAACATCGAGGGCCAAAGGGCCTGTACTGCGCTGTATTCTTCTATGTTCTATGTTCTATGAATGTTAGGAAGGACTGTAATGTTAACTTGCAAATGTATTTCTTTATTTTCCAACTTATACTAAGAACAAAAGTAATGCTTTACTTTTAACTTTAAGTTTCTCTGTACCTTAGTTTTGTACCTGGGGACCTTTGTACTGTGTGTGGTGGTATTGCAAATTTTTTACTGTACTCCTGTAGTTCTGTTCTTCCGAACATGTGACGATAAAGCTTAAATCAAATCAAACCAAACATATTCTCTGCACATTAAAGAGTTTTATAGTTTCAGCTGAACAGCAGGAGGTGCTAGAATATGACATGAATCTGAGAAACAGCATCAAGCCACTCGTTCTGAACTGGAGACAAGCCGGTGTGTGCTGAGTTTTTAAAAATGTACTCTTCTGTTGTTGAATTGGATGGATAGCATTTTCCCCCTGGAGACCTGGTGCTGTGATAGCACAGCACGTTCCAGGACCAACTCTCCCACAAAGAAAGATAAAAGGAAAATTCGTTTTTGGAGCAGCAATTCAATCATTAAATTTAAATGCCAAACGCCCACATGACTTACTCTCGTGGTTTTGTGCTCAGATGCAGTCGGAGTGGCCTCTTTCTATTGAAGCACTGCTGCAGGAAACATTCAACTTCCTGAAAGGGTCGCAGGAAAACCACATCCCCATTAATGGCAAAAATTTTCTTCCCAACCTCTAGACCTGCCATCTACAATGAGGTCACAGAAAATGCAATGCACAGATGATTAATTCACAAACTAAAAAACCGTTACATAAACAATGGAACATGTTCCGTGGTATCAGAGCGAAAAGGTTCACGTAAAGTCTGTTTAAACATTTCCATCAGTGCAGGCAATCATTTCAAACACCATCCCGCAAATGGAACTTTCCTGAAAAATCCACACTTGTTATATTTGAAGTCAATTTTCTAAAAATCAATTATAATATAGAACGTTTCTATTATCTCAGGATTTCTTTTCATTTCTGTGCATTTAATTTTCTTAAAATTAAATTGACACTTATTCTTTTCCTGCCTTTGTTTCCTAATGTGGGTAGGCACGGTGGCACAGTGGTTAGCACTGCTGCCTCCCAGCGCCAGAGACCTGGGTTCAATTCCTGCCTCAGGCGACTGACTGTGTGGAGTTTGCACATTCTCCCCGTGTCTGCGTGGGTTTCCTCCGGGTGCTCCGGTTTCCTCCCACAGTCCAAAGATGTGCAGGTCAGGTGAATTGGCCATGCTAAATTGCCCCTAGTGTTAGGTGAAGGGGTAAATGTAAGAGAATGGGGTCTGGGTGGGTTGCGCTTCGGCGGGTCGGTGTGGACTTGTTGGGCCGAAGGGCCTGTTTCCACACTGTAACTAATCTAATCTAATGTGTGCTCAGGTGGGTCATCTGCTTCCATCCTTCTGCCCAACGTTTCCAAATCCAAACCCTCAGAGAGCAACCCATCGTGATTCTCATCTAAATTTTCCTGAACTTGATGTGGGGAAAGCCTGGACCCAAAGTTCAGAAGACTAACATATGCAACGGGAATCCGACAGTAAACTACACTAAAACTGCATACAGTCCCTTGGTGGAATATACTTCTAAGTAACCTCTTGGGAGAATACATCCTTCCAAGGCACTGACAGTCAGAAATGTCCGAGTAAAATCCTTCTTTGCCCACACAGAGGTGAATAAAGGCAAGTGAAAAGTACAAGTTCTATAACGCACAATGCAAAGAATCCTCCATTCCACCTATCCTGTGCCTGCATCCTCACTTTTCCTAAAGTATTTCCCTATGAATATCTGTATCAACAAGCTCAGTAAAATGCCATCACATCATTTCACCCAACAAATCTACACTTGGCCCTCCAAAGAGTGACCCACCCAGACCCATTCCCTTACCCTATTACTCTACATTTCTCCTGACTAATGCACCTAACCTACACACCCCTGAACACTGCAGGGCAATTTATCATGGCCAATTCACCTAACTTGCATATCTTTGGATTGTGGGAAGAAACCAGAGCACCTGGAGGAAACCCATGCAGTCACAGGGAGAATGTGCAAACTCCACACAGACAGTCACCCGAGGCTGGAATTGAACGCGGGTCCCTAATGCCGTGAGGCAGCAGTGTTAACCACTGAGTCACCATGCCACCCATCATGAATCCAGATAGACCTCCAAAGTACTAAAGATATTGATATTCAGACGGAATAATACCAAGCTTGGTTAGCGGTATATTGTGATACCTATCAAGAATGCCTATCTACAGCTTCTAAAGCCTGTGTGCAGTTATTCCCTCTTCCTACACATACCTGCCCTTGTCTGCAATTCTTCTCCAAACACCCACATCCTCCCTCCCTTTCATTGTCTCCTTCTTCCTTCCTCACCTCCTTATCCCACATCACATTGCTGCTCCCTTTCCCCTTTAATAACCTTAGTTCACATATATTCTTGGTCTTTACTCCTCTTGCAATGCCACAGGAGATCGACATAATGTACAACAAAAAAATATGAACAACTGAACCATAAAATAGTTTAATATCCTACTCAGGATTGAAGTCTCAATGGATGACAGCACTGAAACTCAATTTCCAGATCAGTTTAGCGTTATAACAGCTGTGGATATTAATAGAGAATGGCATAAATCCTTATAAGAGCTTAAGAAATAGGAACGGGAGCAGGCCATTCGGCCCCTCAAGTCTGCTCCATCATTCAATAGGATCATGGCTGATCCGACATTTCTCACATCAACTTTCCTGCCCTTTCCCTGTATCCCTTCCTTCCTTAAAGCTCAATAATCTATCTCAGCCTGAAATATACAGGTGTCTGCCCCCACAGATCTCTGTGGTAAGGATTTCCAAAGACTCTCAATCCTCTGAGAGAAGCAATTCCTCCTCACTTCAGCCTTATTCTGATAATGTGCCCTCTCTCCTAGACTCTTCCATGAGGGGCAACATCATCTCAGCATTTACCCTGTCAAGCCCTTTAAGAATCCTAAATATTTCAACAAGATAAATTCCAGTAAGAGTCCCAACCTGTTTAGCCTTTGCTCATAAGACAGCCACTCCATTCCAGTGGACCTTGTCTAATCTGTCTCCAATGAAATATGATTTGGAGATGCCGGTGTTGGACTGGGGTGCACAAAGTTAAAAATCACACAACACCAGGTTATAGTCCAACCGGTTTAATTGGAAGTACACTAGCTTTCGGAGCATCGCTCCTTCATCTGGTGGTTGTGGAGTACACAATTGTAAGACACAGAATTTATAGTAAAAGTTCACAGTGTGATATAGCTGAAATTATACATTGAAAAAGACCTTGATTGTTTGTGGAGTCTTTCATCTGTTGGAATACCATGATAGTATCACTCGACGAAGGAGCGTCGCTCCGAAAGCTAGTGTGACTCCAATGAAATATTATCTTTCCTTTAATAAGGGACCAAAACTGCTCATAGTGCTCCAGATGTGGTCTCACCAGCACCTTGTACAGTTGCAGTAAGATTTCCCTACTCTTATAGTCAAAAAGTGTGGCATTGGAAAAGCATGGCCAGTCAGGCAGCATCCGAGGAGCAGGAGAGTTGACATTTCAAGCATAAGCTCTTACACTCTAATCCTCTTGAAATAAGGACCAACATTCCATTAGCCTTCCTGATTACCTGCTACCCCTGTGCTAGCTTTCTGTATTGTATGCACAAGTGAAGTGATTAGGCATTGAATACAGAATCCGTACACTATGGAAACAGGACATTCAGTCCAACAAGTCCACACCGACCCTCCGAACAGTAATTCACCTAGACCCATTCCCTTACCTTACATTTACTCCTGACTAATGCACCTAACCCACACGTCCTTAAACGCCACGGGCAATTTAGCATGGCCAATTCACCTGACCTGCACAACATTGGATTGTGGAAGGAAACCGGAGGAAACCCTCGCAAACAGAGAGAATGTGCAAACTCCACACAGACAGTCGCCCATTAACACAGTTGTGCGAGATTAAATATTGTGCAATAGTTACTGCAAAATTATAGCAATTCAGAATTTCAGTTGGCAACCCCCGAGCACAATTTTAGAGAATGATCTGTTGCATGTTACCTCAGCATAAGATCCCGTCTCCACAGATTTCACAATGGGAAGCTTGTTTTTCTCCTCCAAAGTAAAGCCATAGCTTCCATCTTGAGCTTTGATCTAAGAACCATAAAAGACCATACTTGAGTGGACCATAGTTGCAGCAATTTATTATATAATTAAAAATATTTATTGCCTGATTGCACCAATTACTTTACCACCAAGTGTTAAAATAGCTGTTTGTACACACCATGCCACTGTAATCACATTTAAATCTATTTTCAGATGCTTTAATAGAAAACTTCATTGAATTTAAATGCATTCTACATGTTATTTGTTTTTCTTATTCATTTGTGTGATGCGGGTGTCACTGCCTGGCCAGCATTTATTGCCTGTCCCTAGTTGCCCTTGAAGAGACTTTGACTCCTAGTTGCCATCTGAAATGGCAACAGGTTAGGCAGCATTCAAGGAACAGGAGAATCAACGTTTCGGGCATAAGCCCTTCTTCCTGAAGAAGGGCTTATGCCCGAAACGTCGATTCTCCTGTTCCTTGGATGCTGCCTGACCTGCTGCGCTTTTCCAGCAACACATTTTCAGCTCTGATCTCCAGCATCTGCAGTCCTCACTTTCTTCATCTGAAATGGCAAGCCAATCAGTTATACCAATTGCTACAAACAGAATGACGTGGGTCTGGACTCACATGGAGGCCAGATCAGGTAAGGATGGCAGATTTCCTTCCTTGAAGAGCATTAGTGAACCAGATGGGATTTTCAGATAATTGGCAATGATTTCATAGTCATCATTAGATTCTTCACTCCAGATATTCATTTTTAATTGAATTCAAATTCCACCATCTGCCATGGTGAGGTTCAAAACTGGGTCCCCAGAACATTTGCTGAGTTTCTGGATTAATAATCTAGAGATAATACCACTAGGCCATTGCCTCCCACCCCAATTGTAGCTGCACAATTATTTATCACACCAAAACATTTCAAAAACCTTGGACACTAGCGCCTAAGGTTTCTCATCAATGGCAATACTGGGACGTGAACTACACAGTGAGCAGTTTGATACTTTTCAACAGAGGAATAGTGGATGCTATTGTCAAGAACACTGTAAATTCTATAATTCAATTTTGAATTTCATTCAGTGTTGAATATTGATAAAAATTTGCAATTCCAAAGTGTCTCATATATGTGAATTCCTTGAGGTGCAGTGACTGCTTTAGATTCAAACATGGAATCATTTAATTCAGCATTCTGCAGAAAATGGGTTTTTGATGTTTGGCTTCTGTGTTTAGAGTTGGATGTCAGTTATTTAAGAGAGGCTATTATTGCTTGTTTCTGCTGTCCCCAGTTTAAATACTGTGATGTCTAAGAAATTAATGCTTTCCCTGTGAGCTCTGGCTTCATTTTTAATGACAATTGACAGCACTGATGAATTCTCATTCTGCTTCAGAAAGAATTCAAATACTCCACATGTCAATGCAAATAAAGATACTACATAATGAAGGAGTTAGTGAAAATGAGAAAGGTGCAACAAAAACCTTGAGGAAATTTCAGGAGTAGCCATCAAAAGAATTCTTTTGACCCCTGACTTGCAGAGTTCATCTATACCTTCTCACTCAGATCTGGACCTATCTGCATGATATATAACTATTTGTAGGGAATATCTCAATGCCCCTGCATCCTCCTTACTTTACCCCTCCTTCCTGTTTGCTTTCTCTTTTAATAAAAATTAAGGTAAATAAGAGACCTTTCTATCAAAACTCATGTTTATACATCAGAATTTCTTATCTTACTTGAAGACAGAAGTATCCAAATGAAATCATAAACTCAGTCTAACGGATGTATGTTTATCGCTGTGTGTCACAAAAACAAAGGTTTCAGACAATTGTCTTCAAGTCCAGATTTTAAACTAAACAGGTTCTCCAGTCTGCCAAAAAATTCAAAGGCTTTCCCAAAACTAACTGTAGAGATTCAATTAAGAAAGTTATTTTTATGAGTCTTTACATTGGCTACATGTCATATTTCATTGTCAAAACATCTCCCAACTGTTCACACAATCAGTTGCTTTATAATTACAATTACTGTTGTTCAGTTGGCACATTTTGATCACTTTGCTGAAGGACTGAACTTTTAGATTAGAGGATCTATTTAGTAAAGGAAAAATAGAAATGACAAGAAACAATTTCAATTACAACTGAATATCTCTCAGTTCCTTCAATTTGGAAATGCCATGCTGTAATTTTGTTGTTAACTATAGTACAGCAAGATAATCAGATAGATCGGAAGACAATACTAATAGTCTGACACTCAGTGGATCAAAACACTTGAGCTGGGACATGGCCTTCAGCCTGGTTTCTGCCAAGGATCCAGGGCTATTTTCCCTGGATTGTTGGAGGCTGAAGGGTGACCTTAATGAGGTCATGAAGTTATGAGGGGCATGGATAGGGTGAATAGCCAAGGTCTTTTTCCCAGGTTAGGGGAGTCTAAACCTAGAGAGCCCAGGTTTAGGGTGAGAGGAGAAAGATTTAAAAGGGACCTAAGGGGCACTTTTTCACCCAGAGGGTGGTGTGTGTATGGAATGAGCTGCCAGACGAAGTGGTGCAGGCTGGTACAGGTATCTCGTTGGGTATATAAATAGGAAGATTTCGAGGGATATGGGCCAAATGCTGACAAATGGGACTAGATTAATTTAGGATATCTGGTCAGCATGGACGAGTTGGACCAAAGAATCTGTTTCCGTGCTATACATCTCTATGACACGATGACCAGAACCTGATACATCTCTGAAAGTCGACTGAAAACCCAAAATCTTCCGTACAAGAAGGTTACCAAACCCAGCACGGATCACTTACTTTGTCCAACATCAGAATGAAAGTCAAAGACCTTACATATAATTACTATTTGGACTTGTTTAACACTGGACATTAGGAAAAAGGAAGAGGCACTGCTTCAGCTTAGCAGAGTGGATTGAATCAGTTCCTATTGGGGTAGATATCTAGGAGACAGTGAGGATTACAGATGCTGGCAATCAAAATCGAGTGCGGTGCTGGAAAATTCCTCATGCCCAAAATGTCGATTCTCCTGCTCCTCGGATGCTGCCTGACCTGCTGTCCTTTTCCAGCGTCACACTCTCAATCAATGATCTGCTAACAGTCTCTGGAAGGATATAAATAAATCCCCACAGATTAAAATGTGTTTTTCAACCTGAAGCTATGACAGATGAGGAATAGTGAGACAACAGACAGCAATGGTGCTGATCATAATTTTTAACTTGCTTACAAAGAAAATGGTGAGAAGTCTAATAGATTAGATTCCCTACCGCGTGGAAACAGGCCCTTCAGCCCAACCCGTCCACACCGACCCTCTGAAGAGTAACCCACCCAGACCCATTTCCCTCTGACTAATGCACCTAACACTAAGGGTAATGTTAACATGGCCAATTCACCTGACCTGCACATCTTTGAACTGTGGGAGGAAACCGGAGCACCCGGAGGAAACCCACGCAGACACAGGGAGAATGTGCAAACTCCACACAGACAGTTGCCCGAGACTGGAATTGAACCCAGGTCCCTGGTGCTGTGAGGCAGCAGTGCTAACCACTGTCAATGGTAATCCCCATGATATTCTTATAGTCCCTCATAACCCTACATCTTTAATAACTACTATAATCCCATTGGTCAGATTCTGACTGTTTCTGGCACAAAGGTTAGCAGTGCTGTCTCACAGTACCAGAGTCCCAGGTTCGATTCCAGCCAGAGCACCCAGAGGAAACCAACGCAGACACGGGGAGAATGTGCAAACTCCACACAGACAGGCATCCGAGGCTGGAATCGAACCTAGGACCCTGGTGCTGCAAGGCTGTAGTGCTAACCACTGAGCCACCATGCCACCCCTAAATAGCTGCATGCAATAAGGAATAAAGCAGGCAAATGTAAAATCAGAGAGTCCTGTGGTGCAACAGACCTGGGTTCAAGTCCCACCTGTTCCAGAGTTGTATAACAACATCTCCGAACAGATGGATTCAGGGAAAAACAAGTAAATATAGTTTTATGATTACAAACTCTCAGAATTCCTGCAGCAAACATTGTGCATCAGGTCCAAATGCTAGTAGGTAGCTAGGACTAACCCCTTTTTGCATATACTGAAGGAAGGCAGGGTGAAACAGAAGACAATATCCATGGCATTCAAACGCATTGGCATTTCAATTTTTTTTAATTTTCTTAAATTAATTCCTTCATCTTGATTTTCTATCAATGTGCACTCAAGTGAATGTAGTGTAATCAATCTTGAAACATTAAAGTACATGCACTGCCATCAGATGGATGGTGATTTCATCTCTCAATGCTCTTCAGAAATCCACTGACAAATAATTTGGAAATAGTTTGAGCACTGAGACTAAGGAGTTTATAATGAATAATAAGGTATCCTTTCAAGAAGACAGAGATTTCCTTAAAATTGCATATAATTACTACTGTTTCTGCTTTGAATGCTTACATCTAACTACCTCACATCTAAAATACATCACATGCAGCAATACTGCTTACCAGCAATGACTTAGCTATGACATTTTCAACTATTTTCAAGTCATGTCGCAGGTGCCTCTGTTTTAAATTCGATCCTTCTGTTTCCTCATCAGCAAAAAAACGAAATAAAAGGGGTTCATCCTTAAATTCACTCTTTTCCAGTACTATAAGGAAAAACAAGGTGTAAAGCACTGGATAAATCACAGATATAATTCAAAGTATATCACCCATTGCAACAGTTAGCTGTCATTTATCTGAAATAAATGTTAAACAATTGAGTCACTGATGTTTCTTAACTAAAGAATGCCTGTTGGTCTTTTACCACAGTAACTTTAGATAATTATAAATTATTTGATGGGACAGTTTCCAACCGTATTTATGTGATAAAAACATGGGACTTTGAAATACCGTACATTTAAAATTGTAATTCACAAAAGAAAAAGCAACTTAATTTTTTAAAATCACAGCCACTAGCTAATGAAGTTCAACAACGTAATTTTTTTTACCACTTCATTGTTCTGCGAAGTACAGACATCAGAAGGGTGTTTGAATAATGCACTGAATTTATCCTTACCATGATGCATAAAACCATTGTCACAAAGTTCCACACCCAGGATTATTGCTTCCTCTCTGGTTCTACAGTCCCCCTGGTGACAAAGTAATAGACATTCTACATTGCATGTTCTAATAACACGGAAACTACCAATTCCTGTTTGACTTCTTTCAGTATCTTGTCATAAAGTCAAGTAAATTGAAACAGTTTGAAACATCTTAATGGAATATGTGGGATAATTTCATAATCCTGCATTGCCAGCAGATAAAGCCTTATTCAAGGGTAACATGGGATTGAGAAATGTTACACTTGTCTGCCACATGTTTATAGAATACTTTCAACATTGTAGTATTTCCCAAGGTGATCCACAGGAGCATTAACAAACAAAATTTGGCACTGGGTCACAGAAGGAGATGTTAAGGCAGATAACCAAATGTTAGTCAATGAGGTAGGTTTTAAGGAGTGTCATAGAGAGGTGGAGGCATCTCAGGGTGGAATGCAAGAGCAAATGCCTCAGCAACCATTTAAAATCAGGACTGAGCAAGAGAGCAGGATTACAACATGAGGATATCTTGAAGGATTGTAAAGTTGGACTGGGTTAGAAATAGGGAATGAGGAAACTGGAGAACAACAATGAGAATTCTAGCTGGGTGGTTTTGGGTGATGTTGTCAAGGGTGACATGTAGATAAGAAACAGGAGGGTATAAACTTTAGAGGAGTCCACCATTAATGGCACAGGAGTCATAGCAAGTGGCTACAAGGAGATAAATAAGAATTAAACCAGGCAGGGTCTATTCCACCCTGCAAGATGACAGTGGAGACACACTGGAGGAGGAGATAGCCATCAATTGTGTAAAAGACTGGAGACAGACTAAGAAGGGTAAAAATTAATTGTTCATCAGATCTTTACAGGCAGCACAGGACCAAGAGATTACCCTACTAAACAATAATGCATTTATCAGTTTTGATGTAGACAATATTATTTTTATATCAAATTAAAAAGCACTTATTCAGGAAACTACCATAATTTTATTTATTTTTTAAAATTTTGCAGAAAATGGTCAGTAACAAAAGCACAGCACTTTTTCCAAAATGATTTTGTTCCTCTATCATTTCACTTTCTAGTTTGAATCCAGTCGAGTCTGATCAGGAGAAAGTCTACTCCCCAATGGTTTATCGGTCCCAGATGAGTTTGGAAACTTTCAGGTCCACAATACAAGATTGCCCAGAATTAACACAAACTAGCAAACAATTGCTCATCTTAATGCTACTATCATGCTTCACTGAGAAAGCACTTAATGAACTGCTGAACCACAAAGGTCCCTCACCTGTTTTATACTATGTAACGTGAGCCTGATGTGTAGCAAAAATCACCACAATTTGTTTCAATAACTTGACAATGAATGGGAAAAATAAAGCAACATGTCCTTCTGTCTAACCACTACTCCATAACCTTAGCCTGAATGACTTATGAGCAAACCCTAATCAGAAAAAGCTGTCATAGCCTCCACAGTTTCATTTCCAATAAATAATTATTAAAGAAGTAATTTAGATGAATAGCACTTTAGAAATATGAAGGGAGGAATTTGCAAACAAAAACAAAAATGTATCTCAGAGCATTTGCACTTTGCAAGGCCTTTGAGTATAGGAGTTGGAATGTCATGTTGAAGTTGTACAGGATGTTGGTAAGGCATCTTCAGGGGTACTGAGTGCAGTTCTGGTTGCCCTGCTATAGAAAGATTATTAATAAGCTGGAGAGAGTACAGATGTGATTTATCAGGATATTGGTGGGAACACAGGGTTTGGGTTATAAAAAAAGATTGGATGGGCTGGGACATTTTTCCCTGGAGCGTAGGAGGTTGAGGGGTAATCTTATAGGGATTTATGAAACCATGAGGGGCATAGATAAGGTGAATAGCAGGTATCTTTTCCACAGATTTGGGGATTTCAGGAGTAGGGTATATATTTTTAACATGAGAGGAGATGGAATTAAAAAAGACATGGGGCATTCTTTTTTACACAGAGATTTGTGTGTGGAATGGATGCGGGTACAGTTACAATGTCTCAAGGACATTTGGATAACACCTGAATAGGAAATGTTGGGAGAAATATGGCCCGAGTTCAGATAGGTGGATCTAATTGAGTTTGGGATTATGACTGACATAGACTGTTTGGACCAAAGGGTCTGTTTCCGTGCTGTATGATTCCATGAGTATAGACAGTCCCAGAAGCAAATCTGGAAAGGTGTAATTGAGGTTGTTCCTCTGAATGTTGAGATTAAGGCACATGAACATAATTTTAATAAAAACAAATGAATATGGATACTGCAAATCTGCAGCAAACACAGGGAATGCTGGAGAAATCAGCAGGTCTGGAAGAAGAGTCATGCCATACCTGAAACATTAACTATGTTCTTCTCTCTCCACAGATGCTTCCAGACCTGTTGAGATTCTCCCGAATTCTTTGCATTTGTTAACGCAATTTCTACATGTACCCCACACTAATTTGACAGCGCCTGTGGGTGGGTACCCAAAATGGAATTTAAAAATGCTTCTTTTCCACCTTATATCACCTTACTCAACACAAAATTTCATCAAAAAGTGAAGAAAAATATCTGTTCTGACTAAAAAAAGTTGCATCTTGAATTTTCATGAAGAACTGCTGCCTTACAGCACCAGGGTCCCAGGTTCGATTCCAGCCTTGGGTAACTGTCTGTGTGGAGTTTGCACATTCTCCCCGTGTCTGCATGGGTTGCTTCCTCCCACAGTCCAAAGACGTGCAGGTCAGGTGAATTGGCCATGCTAAATTGCCCATAGTGTTAGGTGCATTAGTCAGAGGGAAATGGGTCTGGATGGGTTACTCTTTGGAGGGTCGGTGTGGACTTGTTGGGCCTATTTCCACACTGTAGGGAATCTAATTTAATCAAAACATTAGATACTTAAAAGTGTCAACTATTTATAAATTAAACCATAAACAATGAGTAACTCAACTGCAATTTAGTGAATGGAGGCTACCATCTCTGATAACATAATTTAATATTAAATCACCTGTAATACCTTCCTTCTCTCAAAGTGTGACAGTCAGGAGATGGCAAGGAGAAAGTGAGGACTGCAGATGCTGGAGATCAGAGTTGAAAAGTGTGGCACTGGAAAAGCAAAGCAGGTCAGGCAGCCTCCGAGGGGCAGGAGAGTCAACATTTCGGACATAAACCCTTCATCAAGAATGATATTTTCCTTTCCCGGAGCCACATTTTTTGACCCGAGAGTAGCTTCATAATTTGCAAGAAAGTCTTAAAGATTCAAATATAAAATGAAAAATAAAAATTGGTACAAATCATTATGTTTGCATTATGATTCCATTGTTTGCCAAAGCTATATTAATATATTTTTGTCTTTTAAATAATTTTTTTAACTATGGTATGACAGATAACCTATTAGAGTAGGCTCCTAAAGATACTGTAAACACCTTGCATTTAAAAAAAATCACTTCTATTATTGAACATGGTAATTTTACATTCCTAATGCATTATTCCATTGGCCTGAAACTGTGTTGGTGACAGCACCATGTCTCTTTACAGATGTAACATGTAGCCACCTGACTCACTCATCTATTCCATATTTCTTATTTCACTTAGTTGTTATAACTAATATTCACTCTCCTCTTTCTTCTTATCCCATTCCCTTTGATTCCAGAAGCAAACATTCTGACTAATCAATGGACCAATCTGGATCAGAAATCACCAAAACATGGATTTGTAGCCTACGTACAATAAATGATTTCAGCTTCGTGAATTCACTCACATTGTTTTTAAGGCTTGCTTATGCAGAAGATTACACTCTGGTATGATGACACTTTGTGTCTTTAAATAATACTTTCACTGAATCTCCAATTAAAGAGGCAAATGTCCTATTTAAGACAGTTCAAACCACATTATCAGATTAACCCTATTATCGCAGTTAAACAAAATGTTTTTTATTATATTACCTGTGCAATTAACCAGTCTGTCAGCTTGTTTGCCATGACCACTGACTTGTAGGTTCTTAGGTGATAGTCTTTATCCCTGGATATGAAAATTTATATCAGCTAACAGTATGTTATACATTAAAACCAAACATAGAATGTGCTCCAGAAATTACACATTAGTCTGAACAAACGTGGTCTGAAAAATGACGATCAGGTAGAATTTGCAATAGAATACTTCTAATTTCCTGGTATCAGTTCTGCAGAAAACGCAGATGAACAAGTCTTCCCATCTTGAGATATTGTAATGGGGAAACCATGTATAATTGAAATACATACACAGGTGGTTCTCCAATAGCATGTGTTTCTACAGCACAAATTGGCTATAACACAATTGCTGAATTTAAACCGATATTTGTAGTACACAAACCTTCCTTACCTGTATTGACTATAATGTGATTCTGGCCCCATTAGTTTAGTTGGTGCTGGTATTGCACAATTTCATATAAAGTGAGATCACATGGGAACCACAATATGGAGTTGTCAGAGAACTACCTGCTGTGTCAATATTTTCTTACAACACTGGTTATAGTTCAACAAGTTTAATTGGAAGCACTAGCTTCCGGAGCACAACTCTTTCATCACGTAGCTGTGAAGCAGGACCATAAGACACAGAATTTATAGCAAAAAATTAGTGTCATGTATGTAAAATGATATATTTAACAAACCTAGATTGTTGTTAAGTCTTTTATTTTTTAGAATGGGTTATAGGTTTTGCTTCATTAACATGTAAATCCCAGAACTTCTTTTAAGTCACATTCTCAAGGTAACAAGGTTTTATAAAAAAATTGTGACATCTCAGCTCAGACAATGCATTAAAGGTGTGAGATCAGAGTCTGTCTGTATCCCAATCTTAAAGAGAACAGTACAGCACAGAACAGGCCCTTCAGCCCACGATATTGTGCTGACCATTGATCCTCATGTATGCACCCTCAAATTTCTGTGACCATATGCATGTCCAGCAGTCTCTTAAATGTCCCCAATGACCTTGCTTCCACAACTGCTGCTGGCAACGCATTCCATGCTCTCACAACTCTCTGTGTAAAGAACCCGCCTCTGACATCCCCTCTATACTCCAACCTGCTTAAAACTATGACCCCTCATGTTAGCCATTTCTGCCCTGGAAAATAGTCTCTGGCTATCGACTCTATCTATGCCTCTCATTATCTTGTATACCTCAATTAGGTTCCCTCTCCTCCTCCTTTTCTCCAATGAAAAAAGTCCGAGCTCAGTCAACCTCTCTTCATAAGACAAGCCCTCCAGTCCAGGCAGCATCCTGGTAAACCACCTCTGAACCCTCTCCAAAGCATCCACATCTCTCCTATAATAGGGCGACCAGAACTAGACGCAGTATTCCAAGTGCGGTCTAACCAAAGTTTTATAGAACTGCAACAAAATCTCATGACTCTTAAACTCAATACCCCTGTTAATGAAAGCCAAAACACCATATGCTTTCTTAACAACCCTGACCACCTGGATGGCCATTTTAAGGGATCTATGTACCTGCACACCAAGATCCCTCTGTTCCTCCACACTGCCAAGAATCCTATCCTTAACCCTGTACTCAGCTTTCAAATTCGACCTTCCAAAATGCATCACCTCGCATTTATCCAGGTTGCTGTCTTCTGTTGGCCAGCCAATTCTGTATCCAGACAGCTAAGATCCCCTGTATCCCATTCCTCCTGACCTTCTGAATGAGCCTACCATGGGGAACCTTATCAAATGCCTTGCTGAAGTCCATATACACCACATCCACATCTCGACCCTCATCAACTTTTCTAGTCACATCCTCAAAGAACTCGATAAGGTTTGTGAGGCATGACCTGCCCCTCACAAAGCCGTGTTGACTGCACTTAAGAGTCAGATTGGTTCTATTTCCAAAGTGGAATTTACAAACTATTATATGTATTGACTGTCTCTGTTGACTGCCTATTGGTTGTGCATTTTTTGAGCAAAATAGAATATATCTGCAAATACAATATAATTTGGCACATATAAGTCTATAGCCATGGCAGGATTCACCCCCAGGTCCCCAGAACATTAGCTGAGTCTCTGGATTAATAGTCTACCAATAATACCACAAAGCCATTGCCTCCCTATTGTTCAAGAAGGAAGCAAGGGATGAACCAGGAAACCTTAGGCCAGTCAGTCTAGCCTTAGTGGTGGGGAAACTATTGGAACCAATTCTGAGGGACAGAATTAAGCTGAGGCAGGGATTAATCAAGAACAGTCTGCATGGTTTTGTTAAGGAGAGATCATATCTGACTAATTTGATTCAATTTTCTGAAGAAGTGACCAGGTACATAGATGAGGGCAATGCTTTTGACGTCTTCTACTTGGACCTCAGCAAGGCTTTTGATAAGGTCCCGAAAGGGAGGCTGACAGCTAAAATAAGAGCTCATGGATCCAAGGAAATCTGGTAAATTGGATCCACTATTGGCTAAGTGACAGGAAGCAGAGGGTGATGATCAAGGGATATATGTTTCCAACTGGAAGTCTGCGACCAGTGGGGTCTTTCAGAGGGTCAGTGTTAGGGTCCTTGCTGTTTATGGATTATAGAAGTGAATTAGGCTTCAATGTAGGGCAGTTGATCAGTAAGTTCGCACTTGATAGGAAAATTGGGGGGATGGTGGTGGTAAATATTGAGGAGGATAGCATTGGATTACAGGAATACATAGACAGGCTGGTGAGATGAGCTGATCAGTGGCAAATGGAATTCAATCTGGAGACGTTTGAGGTGATGCATTTGGCAAGGGAACACATGATGAATGATAGGACTTTGGGAAGCCTGATGGTTAGAGGGAATTTGATATGTTTGTACTCTGGTCCCTTCTAGCATCAGGACAGGTAGATAAACTGGTGAAGGCGGCATATGGAACACTTGCCTTTACTCATCAAAGCATAGAGTTTACGAGCAGGGAAGTGATGCTGGAATGGTACAACAGATTGGTTAGGCCACAGCGAGAGCTCAGTGTGCAGTTCTGAAATCTAGGAGGGGTGTGATAGCACTGGAGCAGAGGAGATTAACTGCCTGGTTTGGAGTCTTTCAGTGAGGAAGTGAGATCGGAAGGACATGGGTTGCTTTCCTTCGAGTAGAGAATGTTGATGGGACGTGACTGAGATGTATGAAACTATGAGGGGTGTAGATAAACAGTAAGGAACCTTTCCCCTTGGAGGGATCAATGACAGCTTTAAGGTAAGAGGCAGAAGTTAAAAGATGATGTGAGGAGAAACGTTTTCACTCAGAGAGTGATGGGGATCTGCAGCACACTGCCTGGAAGGGTGGTAGAAGCAGAAACCTTCAGAACAATAAAGAATTGAATTGAATTTATTGTCATGTGTACCGAGACACAGAGAAAAGCTTTGTCTTGTGAGCAATACAGGCAGATCACATTGTTATGTAGAACAGATAAGTAAGAAGTATTTAGATGTGCACTCGCAATGCCCAGGCTTACAAGATTATGGGCCAAGTGCTGGAAATTGGTGTTAGAATGGTCAGGTGTTTTTGACTAGAATAGATGCCAAAGGTCTGCGCTTTAGGCCTCTATGAGTATCACAGATCGAGGCTTGGTCAAATGAAAGAAAGGCTGAAGAAGGGCTAATGCCCGAAACGTTGATTCTCCTGTTCCCTAGATGCTGCCTGACCTGCTGCGCTTTTCCAGCAACACATTTCCATCTCTGATCTCCAGCATCTGCAGACCTCACTTTCTCCTCAAATGAAAGAAAGCAGAGTAGGAATAAATGGATCATTCTTGGATTGGAAGATTGTGACTCAACACTCAACACAAGGAGCAGTGCTGGCACATCAGTTATTCACAATCAGTACCAATGTTTTTGATATGGATACCAAATGTAACATTATTAAGTTGATAAAACTGGTCGGAATGTGTGTTGGGAGGACGAGAAAAGGGAGGACGAGAAAAGAGAGTTCAAGCAAAGTTGGACAAGCTGAGTGAGAGGGAAAAAAACATGATGAATAAAATATTACGTGGGGATAAGTATAAGGTTGTTGATTTTTGAAGAAATATGGGATATTTCTTAAATGGTGATTATTTGAGACATCATGACCAGTTACAGCTTAAAGGCAATCCAGTCCCAATGGAGAACACATTTCTGGAGCATGTCTATTAGTTACAGAGTTATTGAGTTCATTTTCTTAATTACCATGCTGAAATCAGAGCTCACAACTTCTCTCAACTGACTTTTCACACATCCAGGTGATCGATTCAATGTTAAAATTTCATTGATTATTGTAAATAGCAGGGCAGCATGAGTGAAGGCTAAAATCTGGACCTCGAAAGTGAAGTAAGTGGTTCAATATGTCAGTTCAACATGACTTCTTACATTGTTTAAAACATCTACTATTTTGATATAATGGGAACATTCTGCACTTATTAGGCTTTAGATTGAGATTCCCCTTCAAATATATTTATGTTCAATGACTGCAAAAGTCAGCCTTTATGTTCACAGAATTCCAGATAGATGTATGTGCAAAAGTTGAATGTGGTTTGAACCACAAAGCTAACCTGGATAAAAACAAAATCCAACTTACTATTCATGTTAATTTTTAAAAATTCAACAAAGAAAAGATACAGGAACTCGTTATACTGAAGGCAGTATATAAGTGAGAATTATATTGTGTATCAACTCATGCAGGTTCCATTAGATTCATAGAGGCCTAGTGCACAGAAAAAAGGCCTTCAGCCTATCGAGTCCATACTGATCAAAGTAACCACATGACTATTGCAATTTTATTTTTCAGCACTTGGCTCATAGCCTTATATGCATAGGTTTCTTTCCGTCTAGCTTCAATGATGTCCCTCCTCTGCTCCAAGGAAAGCAATTCCAGTCTATGCAATCTCTCTTCCTAAGTAAAACTCTGTAGCCCAGGTAATTGGCTGGTAAATCTCCTCTGCACCTTCTCCAACAACCTTGCTTATTACGCACATCAAGTTAACACTGTCAATTAAAATAATGTTTTTATTTTACTTACTTAATCACAGGAGTAAAGAGACTGTGGAGCCGGCAGTAAAGCCTCACACCCTGTTGAACAAAACAAAAAACATTAATCCTTCTGTTAGCAAAACACCACATGTCACTTAGCCATTCTAATGAGCAGGCAGTGCTTTTTTCAATCCTACTCCTTACTTTCCTCTGTCATTGTAGACTGTGTAAGAAGTCACACGACATCAGGTTATAGCCCAACTGGTTTATTTGAAATCACAAGCTTTCGGAGCGTAGCCCCTTTGTCAGGTGAAGCGTTTCCACCTGATGAAGAAGCAGTGCTCTGAAAGCTTGTGATTTCAGATAAACCTGTTGTACTGTGACCTCAGACCTTGTCCACCCCAGCACCTCCACATTATTGTGGACTGTTTGTGTGCTGCAAGGCTGGATTTCATAAGGGCACACATTGCTCATCACTGTTATAGATTAGACCAGGAGCCCCAAAAACATCATTAGGAAATAGCCTAGACCCTAACTGTTATATTTATATAAAGGCAAGTGTAAAGCACTGTGTTCCGGGTAGGTTTCAATTGGTCCAGTACTAAGCTTTAACCAAAACTACATGACATGGTTAAAATACAAAAACAAATTGGTATTACTAACTTTATTGAAATAGTTAACAAGCTAATGTATACTTAACCACTAATCATCAACTGTTCCAATATAGGCAGCATCCGATAAACACAGCCTTGCCAAGGCTATTTAGCAAAACAGTTAAGTTTCTCATGTGCTGCCTATCTCGAGACCAGCAGAACGGAACACTGAAAGAAACAGTCTGCCGAAGATACAGCAGAGAGCTTAAGTCGTTGGCTCAGCAGCAGCAGCAGGAGCCTTCTTACTCACTGAAAGCAAAACTAAAAACCTTCCTGGCTCTGTGTGAGCCACGAACCCACCCACTCAAGCTTTTGTTGCCTGATTTAAAAACAAAAAGACCCAGGGAAAACTCTCAGCTGTTTACCAGCTGCCTGTGTGAGGTAAACCCATCACCATTGTGGCAATACCTCTCGGAAGTGCTGGCGTTGGACTGGGGTGGACAAAGTCATAAATCATCCGACACCGGGTTATAATCCAACAGGTTTATTTGAAATCAATCAAATAAATACATAAATAACTAAATCAGCCAATAAATCAATCAATAAATAAATCAATAAAACAATAAATCGATGAACCAATCAAATCAAATAAGATGTCAAAGAAACATGTCAGACTATATTCTGGATCAGTGGTGTTGAAAGAGCACAGCAATTCAGGCAGCATCCAACGAGCAGCGAAATCGCGTTTTGGGCAAAAGCCCTTCATCAGCCTTTATTCCTGATGAAGGGCTTTTGCCCGAAACGTCGATTTCGCTGCTCGTTGGATGCTGCCTGAATTGCTGTGCTCTTCCAGCACCACTGATCCAGAATCTGGTTTCCAGCATCTGCAGTTATTGTTTTTACCATGTCAGACTATAGCCTGGTGTTGTGTGATTTATGACACGACATGAGAAACAGCACAGGACACATCTCTCTTAAAGGCGCAGTACTGTCATTTACTGACCACCCACCCGAATTGGTGACAAAGATCAATCGACTGCTGGTGCACCTGAAACAAACTGCCCTGCAGACAGAGGTGAAACCTGCTGAGAATTGGACAGCCAGCCCTCTCAATGACAGGTATCTTGAAAATAGACTAAAGTACATATGTCCTTCTAAGTCATAAGTCATTCTTCCTGGACTTTTATTGTTGTTCCATTATTTGTGGGTCAAAACCCAGAAACTCAGTACCTGGCAACGTTCTGGCAATGTATTTCCCATATGGTCTGCTGTGGCACACACAGAAGGCTCACCATCACTTTCTCAAAGGCAAGTAGGGTTTGGTATTAAATGCCAGTTCGTCAGTGCCAACCAGACCTCATTAATGACTAAATAAGACAGCTGAGGATTTCATGCAGTATGAGGAAGACATGACCCCCACCCGCCCAACCCCCGCACGGCCCTCTCACAGGTTTATCGCACTCACACATATACTTGACCAAGCTTACACACACACTCTTTCACATGCACTCACACCAACACACACACTCACATACACACACCCACTTTGTCTCTCCTACATGCGCACACATATAAGTTTATGGAGTGAATTTGTATTTGCAGATTTACATTTTATTTTGCTCAAAAACTGCATAAATTCATGTAAGATTCTTTAAGCCCCATTTTAGGAATAGAATTGACCCAACATTGGTACAGACCTCACCTTCACGCATTTAATGCATTGTCTGAGCTGAGATGACATCTATTATTAGATAAGCTGACACCACCTTGAGAATGTAATTCTGGGATTTACATATTAAAGAACCTAAACCACCATATCCCATTCTAAAAGATGAAAGACTTAATCTAAATTGTTTAATATATTATTACAACTCCATGACACTGTAACCCTTTTGCTATAAATTCTGTGTCGTATGGTCAAGTTCCACAAACACCTAATGAAGAGGCAACACCTAGAAAGCTAGTGCTTCCAAATAAACCTAAAAATCACACAACACCAGGTTATAGTCCAACAGGTTTAATTGGAAGCACACTAGCTTTCGGAGCGACGCTCCTTCATCAGGTGATTGTAAAGGAGCGTCGCTCCGAAAGCTAGTGTGCTTCCAATTAAACCTGTTGGACTATAACCTGGTGTTGTGGGATTTTCAACTTTGTACACCCCAGTCCAACACTGGCATCTCCAAATCATGCCAAATAAACCTGTTAGACTATAACCTGGTGTTGTGTGATTTTTAACTTTGTACACCACCGGCATCTCCAAATCTGTTTGCATTATAATGCATCTGGTGTGTGCAAGTAGTTGGGAGTTGGCAAGCTACTTAGAATCCCTACAGTGTGGGAGCTGGCCATTCAGGGGAGAAAGTGAGGTCTGCAGACGCTGGAGATCAAAGCTGAAACTTTATTGCTGGAACAGCACAGCAGGTCAGGCAGCATCCAGGGAACAGAAGATTCGACGTTTCGGGCACAGGCCCTTCTTCAGGAATGAGCAGAGAGTGTTCAGCAGGAGAAGATAAAAGGTAGGGAGGAGGGACTTGGAGGAGGGGAGTTGGAAATGTGATAGGTGGAAAGAGGTAAAGGTGAAGGTGATAGGTCGGAGTAGGGTGGAGGCGGAGAGGACAAGAAGAAGACTGCAGGACAGGAAGGCGGTGCCGGGCGGGAGGGATCCGGCTGAGACAAGGTGGGGGGAGGGGGGATGAAGAAACTGGTGAAGTCCAAGTTCATCCCCTGCGGTTGGAGGGTTCCCAGTCGGAAGATAAGACGCTCCTCCTCCGACCATCGGGTTGTTGTGGTTTGGCGGTGGATGAGTCCAATGACCTGCATATCCTCGGTGGAGTGGGAGGGGGAGTTGAAATGCTGTGCTACAGGGTGATTGGGTTGGTTCGTCCGGATGGCCCAGAGGTGCTCTCTG
>NC_057713.1:131295841-131379872 GCF_004010195.1 Chiloscyllium plagiosum
GGTGAGAGGGGTGGGTGAGTTCTGGTGGCGGTTTATATCGCGGCGGCAGTTGGCTATTAAGAGGTCGAGGGCAGGTAGGAGGCCAGCACGGGGTGTCCATTCCGGGGCAGTCAGGTTTGTGGATTTTGGGCAGGAGGTAGAAACGGGCGGTTCGGGGTTGTGGTACTATGAGGTTGGAGGCGGTGGATGGGAGATCACCCGAGGTGATGAGGTTATGGACGGTCTGGGAGATGATGGTTTGGTGGTGGGGGATGGGGTCATGGTCAAAGGGATGGTAGGAGGAGGTATCTGCGAGCTGGCGTTTGGCCTCAGCGGTGTAAAGGTCTGTGCGCCAAACTACTACTGCGCCTCCCTTGTCAGCTGGTTTGATGGTGAGGTTGGGGTTGGAACGGAGGGAGTGGAGGGCTGTGCGTTCCGAGGGTGAGAGGTTGGAGTGGGTGGGAGGGGTGTGGGAGTTCAGGTAGCGGTTAATATCGCGGCGGCAGTTTGCAATAAAGAGGTCGAGGGCAGGTAGGAGGCCAGCACGGGGTGTCCAGGTGGACAGGGTGTGTTGGAGGTTGGAGAAGGGGTCGTCAGAGGGTGGGTGAGGGTCTTGATTGAAAAAGAAGGCACGGAGGCGAAGGCGGCGGAAGAATCGTTCAATGTCACTCCGTGTATTGAATTCATTGACCCGAGAACGTGTGGGAACGAAGGTGAGACCCGAGAAGGGGTCGTCAGAGGGTGGGTGAGGGTCTTGATTGAAAAAGAAGGCACGGAGGCGAAGGCAGCGGAAGAATCGTTCAATGTCACTCCGTGTATTGAATTCATTGACCCGAGAACGTGTGGGAACGAAGGTGAGACCCCTCCTGAGGACTGATCTCTCATCCTCAGAGAGGGGCAGGTCCGGAGGGATGGTGAACACGCGGCAGGGCGGGGAGCTAGGACCTGGTGTGGGACTGGAGCTGGATGTGGGGGCGGGGTTAGAGGTCGGTCAGAGAGGGGCAGGTCCGGAGGGATGGTGAACACACGGCAGGGCGGGGAGCTAGGACCTTCAGCCCATCAAGTCCTCACTGACCATCCTACCCAGACCCACATCCCCTACCCAGATTTCCATGGCCAATCCACCCAGCCTGACACTATGGGTACTTTAGCATGGCCAGTCCACCCAGCCTGCACATTTTTGGACTGTGGGAGGAAACTGGAGCACCCGGAGAAAATCTGCACAGACACAGCGAGAATGTGTAAAAATCCACACAATCACCCGAAGTTGGGGATTGAACCCGGATCCCTGGCGCTGTGAGGCAGCAGTGCTAACCACTGAGCCACCGTGCCATTTTATATAGAAAATTGATTGAAGAGCAGGAGGGCTCCAAAACTGCCCCTTCCCTAGGCTGCAGATGCCTCCCTGCTGTAATCGGGAGTGACTTGCCTAGCTTCAGGTTCTCTTGTAGTTCTGGGTAGACTGATTTATTAACCTCAATTTTGGCAAGCGGTTTTATGGATTCCATTCACCAATCATGTTAGAAGATATCTAACTGCTCTGCGACATTCCTGAACTGAATGAATGTCCAGGATATTAATCCTTAAATTATTCAGTTCTGTATTTCACTGATAATATTATGCTTCAGCTGTATTGTTTGGCATTTATTTGGCTATCCTAGATGGACAATTGCAATCAGATTCTAATCCAATCCTTCTTAAAGGTACTGATTAGGCATTAAAGTCACCAGAGGCTTACTCTCTCATCAGAGAGAGCAGACATACACGCAACTGGAGGTCAATTTAACCTGAAGGTCACCATACTGCTGATGAGGGGAGAGGTTGAGAAAGTGAAACCTTTATGGTCAATACAGGAATTCAACCCACACTGTTGGTATCATTTTGCATTGCAGACCAGCCTTCCAGCCAGCTGAGCCAACCAACTTGACATACCAAATCACCAGACTCAAAACATTAACTCTGATTTCCTTCCACAGATGTGGCCAAACCTGCTGAGTTTTGCAATCAATTTATGTTTGTGTTTCAGAGCCACCCAATATCCTGCTTTCAAATTAGCACTGAGGGTCCTGCAATCTCATATAGACTGTACTCAGTGTGGAAAAAAAGCTGCTCTCAATAATTCTGCTTGATGATAATTAATTATGCATTTATGCCATCTCGTTCCACAAACTAGGTTTACAAGCACAAAATAAAAATAAGGTTAAAACTCCAGCAAATGTACATTGATGGTGCCTACAAATAATGTGATAAAATTACCAAATCTATTCTAGAATATTTTAGCTTGAAAAATCTGAAAAGCTTGAGACCATCCAGAATTTTCACAACAGTAAAATTCTGTGAGATTTGTCCCCTGCAAATGTAAAATTCCTGGAGAATTTTTTAAAGTTGAACATGTGATATTGCCATCACTAGCCAGATTGGTATTTAATGAGGAAAGCTAAGGGGGTTATGTGCAATAAATTAATATTTGATCTACTGATTTTAGCAAGAAAAAGTACGGAATGCTTACAATTGGTTCCAATTAGTAATCAAAACTAAAGAAGCTGAAATGACAAAGGGAAAGTTTATTGCATTTGAGAATAGTTCATCTGCTGTCTAATAGTTTGATAAATTATTTCTTCTATCAGCAATGTATTTATATTATAACCACATAGGTTTCCCTTGGGCATTATAAATAATGTCATTGGAAAAATGTTTGAATAATCTATTTTTGACGATATTTGCAATTTTGCTCCAAATGTAAACAAATAAGCTTACATGAAAGCATTTATGATGTAAATAAACAAAGCAAACATTCTATTAGAGTTATATTAGAAAATGAATCTTGCAGCTTGCAGATGCTGAAGGTAATTACTTGGCAGTAAGCTTATTCTTAAATCAAAAGTTAAATTTAAATCCCGTATCATGTTTGAGGTAGGGGAAACCGCAAGGTTTTCTAACAGGTAATGCATGCATTTCAAAGGAATATCTTCAAAATAAATTTGCAACCTTTTAAATCCTTTCTCATAACGATGAGGAGATGCAGGTACATAAAACAGGCAGTTATTGCCTAGCAGTAAGCAGCAGTGATGCGGAGGTACCAGTGTTGGACTGAGATGAAAAAAGTCAGAAGTCACACGAAACCAGGTTATAGTCTAAGAGGTTTATTTCAAATCACAAGCTTTTGGAGCACTGCTCCTTGGCCAGTGTGCCGAAAGGCCATTTCAGAGACATGGCAAGAGGAGGGACAGGAATGGTCTTTGCAGATTCGGGATTTAGGTGCTTCAGCAAGAACAGAGATGGTGGTAAAAGACGGTGGGTGGGGTGGGGTGGTGGGGGGGGTGCATTGTTAATTAAGGTAGTATTACAGCAGCTGAGATAACATGTGAAGACTCATCCACGGAGGTAGTTTGGGCTGAGGTTAGAAACAGGAAAGGAGAGGTCACCCTGTTGGCAGTTTTCTGAATTGCTCCAGAGATGTAGAAGAAAGGATAGTAAAGATGATTCTCAATAGGAGCGAGAGTAACAGGATAGTTGTTATGGGGGACTTCAACTTCTCCAGTATTGATTGGGAATAGTATAGTTCAAGTAGTTTAGATGGGTCAATTTTTGTTCAATGTGTGCAGGAGGATTTTCTGACACAGTGTGTAGACAGGCCAACAAGGGGAGATGCCATATTGGATTTAGTACTGGGTAATGAACCTGGCCAGGTGTTAGATTTGGAGGTAGGTGAGCACTTTGGCAATAGTGACAATAATTCAGTTTTGTTTACAATAGCAATGAGCAGGGATACATATATATCACAGGGAAAGGGGTATAATTGGGGGAAAGGCAATTATGATGCAATTAGGCAAGATTTAGGTTGCATAGGATGGGGAAGGAAATTGCAGAGGATGGACACACTCGAAATGTGGAGCTTATTCAAGGAACACTACTGCAGGTCCTTGATAAGTATATACTTATCAGGCAGGGAGGTAGTTGTCGAGAGAGGGAGCCATGGTTTACTAAAAAAGTTGAAGCTTTTATCAAGAGGAGGAAGAAGAAGGCTTATGTGAGGATGAGGCATGAAGGCTCAGTTGGAAGGTTTGAGAGTTGTACGTTAGCCAGAAAAGATCTAAAGAGAGGACTAAGAAGACCCAGGAGGGGAAATGAGAAGTTGCTAGAGGTGACCTTATAGAAGTTTACAAAATTATGAGGGGCATGGATGGGGTAAATAGGCAAAGTATTTTCCCTGGGGTCGGGGAGTCCAGAACTAGAGGGACTAGAGGTTTAGGGTGAGAGGGGAAAGATATAAAAGAGACCTAAGGGGCAACTTTTTCACCCAGAGGGTGGTACATGTATGGAATGAGCTGCCAGAGGAAGTGGTGGAGGCTGGTATAATGGTAATATTTAAAAGGCATTTGGATGGGTATATGAATAGGAAGGGTTTGGAGGGATATGGACCGGGTGCTGGCAGGTGGGACTAGGTTGGGTTGGGATATCTGATCGGCATGTACAGGTTGGACCGAAGGGTCTGTTTCCATGCTGTACATCTCTATGACTCTATGACTCTAAAAGCCAAGGCCTTCTATAGGTATATCAGGAATAAAAGAATGGCAAGAGTAAGATTAGGGCCAATCAAAGATAGTAGTGGAAAGCTGTCTGTGGAATCTAAGGACATGGGGACGGACTTAATAAATACTTTTTGTCAGTATTCACATTGGAAAAGGGCAATGTTAGGAAGAATACGGAGATACAGGCAACTAGATTAAATGGATTGAGGTTGACAAAGAGGAGGTTTTAGCAATTTGGAAGATCTAAAAATAGATAAGACCCCTGGGCCAGATGGGATGTATCCTCAGATTCTCTGGGAAGCCAGGGAGGAGATTGCAGAGCTTATATGTCATCATTGTCAGCAGGAGTAGTGCCAGAAGACTGGAGAATAGCAAATGTTGCTCCCTTGTTTAAGAAGGGGAGTCAGGATAACCCTTCTAATTATAGGCCACTAAGCCTTAATTTGGTTGTTGGTAAGGTGTTGGAAAACATTGTAAGAGATAGGATTTATAGTCATGTGGAAAGGAATAATTTGATTATGGATAGTCAACACAGTTTTGTGAAGTTAAAAATCGCACAACACCGGTTATAGTCCAACAGGTTTAATTGGAAGCACACTAGCTTTCGGAGCGTCGCTCCTTCATCAGGTGGTTATGTGAAGGGTAGGTTGTGCCTCACTAACCATATTAAATTCTTTGAGAAGGTGACAAAACAGGTGGATGAAGGTAAAGCAGTTGATGTAGTGTATATGGAGTTCAGTAAGGTGTTTGGTAAGGTTCCACATGGTAAGCTATTGCACAAAATACAGAGTTTCGGGATTGAAGGATATTTAGCAGTTATTTGGCGAGCTGAAAGAAGACAGAGGGTGTTGGTTGATGAGAAATGTTCATCCTGGAGCTCAGTTACCAGTGGTGTGCTGCAAGGGTCTGTTTTGGGGCCACTGCTGTTGTCATTTTTATAAATGATCTGGATGTGGGCATAGAAGGATGGGTTAGTAAATTTGCAGATGACACTAAGGTAGGCAGAGTTGTGGATAGTGCCGAAGGATGTTGTGGGTTACATAGGAACATAGATAAGATGCAGAGCTGGGCTGAGAAGTGACATATGGAGATTAATGCGGAAAAGTATGAGGTAGTTCACTTCGGAAGAAGTAACAGGAATGCAGAGTTCCGGGCTAATGGTAAAATTCTTGGAAGTGTGGACAAATTGAGAGATCTCACTGTCCAGGTGCATAAATCCCTGAAAGTTGCCACCCGGGTTAATAACGTTGTTAAGAAGGCATATGGTGTATTGACATTTATTGATAGGAGGATTGAGTTTCAGAGCCACGAGGTCATGCTGCAGCTGTACGAGACACTGCTAAGGCCACACCTGGAGTATTGCATACAGTTATGGTCACTGCATTGTAGGAAGGATGTGGAAGCTTTGGAAAGGGTTCAGAGGAGATTTACTGGGATGTTGCCAGGTATGGAGGGAAGGTCTTACGAGGAAAGGCTGGGAGAACTGAAGCTGTTTTCATTGGAGAGAAGGTTGAGAGGTGACTTAATCGAGATGTATAAGATAATCAGAGGCTTTGATTGGTTGAATAGTGAGAGCCTTTTTCCTCAGACGGTGAAGGCTAACACGAGGGGACATAGCTTTAAATTGAGGGGTGATAGATTTAGAACAGATATCAGGGGTAGGTTCTTTACTCAGAGAGTAGTAGGGGTGTGGAACGGCCTGCCTGCAACAGTAGTAGACTCGCTAACGTAAGGGCATTTAAATGGGTATTGGACATAGATATGGATAATAATGGAACAGTGTAGGTTAGATGGGCATCAGATTAATTTCACAGGTCGGGTGCAACATCAAGCGCTGAAGGGCCTTTACTGCGCTGTAACGTTCTATGTTCTATGTGATTTTAAATATATCTGTTGGACTATAACCTGGTGTCATGTGACTTCTGAATAAGTAATGGAACATTCCCTCATGGACTCTTTTCCAAATCAATGTGAAAACCAATGGGAATAATCTTTCACTTTGGACTGCTAGGAAGTCCTTGCATCTTGCAAGAATGTCCACAGCATTATCTATTGACTTATTTGGCCCAAGGTTACACATCATCAGCTGAAGAACCAGCGAGAACTTGTATTTCACAAATCATAAGAGATGCATCCTGTTCAAACAACATACATCTTCAATCCCACTTCCAAAACAACATTCATTATTAATCTGATTTGATGTCCATTTTATTAGCATGATTTTGTTCCTGCCAATTTCCATTTTATTGTCAAATTATGGTTACTTTGTGCCCACCCAGGCCACAGCAGAGAAAGTCAGTTAAAACGTGCTAAATTATTCAATAGAGAGCCATTAGAACCAGCAGATGGAGCAGACTTGAATCCCATCATCCTGGTTACAACAAAATACAAGACCTGGAGGGGAAAGAACGGTGTGTGGAGATGAATTCCTGTAACATCTAGTTTCCTTTCCTTTCAATAATCACATATCTATTGCAAGTGGAATGATCAAATCCTGCCCATGACTAAAGCTGTTCTGAAACACTCAGGTTTCTGTCCAATCTATCCATCAGTCACTGATTAACCCAGTGCATCAGCCAGTGAAGCACAGCCGAATGGGTAATCAGAAAATTAAACAAAATGTGAGCACTATCTCTTCATTATGCCCAGAGTTGTGTAGTTTGAGTGTTCCACAGAACTCCTACAGCATGGAAACAGGACATCTGGCCCAACATGTCCACACCGACTCTCTAAAGGGGGTCTCACCCAGACTCACATCACTACCCTATTCCTATAACCATGCATTCCCTCAGGCAAACCCACCTAGCCTGCACATTACAGGCAATTTAGAATGGCCAATCCATTTAACCTGCACATCTTCGGACTGTGGGAAGAAACCAAAGCACACCCACACAGACACAGGGAGAACATGCAAATCCACACAGTCACCCAAGGCTGGAATTGAACCCAGGAACCTGGCTCTGTGAGGCAACAGTGCTAACCACTGAGCCACCAGCACGTTATTGCAAAGTCATTTCCAAAAAATAATATTCACCTTACGAGATGCCACAAATATATTCTACCTTAACTTCAACTCCTTCTGTCTCTGACCTGTATAAAATGCACTAAAGCAGTCTCGGTATTACCTTGGAGATAATGTCTTGAATTTGACTTCTTGGGTGATATGTTCCATCGTCATATCGAAATCTGTACAGCATATGATCAGGTTTAAACTGGTGTTTGTCTGTTACTGAATACCAAAGTACATTAGTCAAAAACAAGCAGCCATAAAGGTAACAAGAACACTGTTCAAAGCAGCTGAAGTATTCTTAAATACTTTCAACAAGTTTAAACAGTACAACAAAAGCAGAGCAATTCATGATGAATATTACTTTTTGAAATTAATGTAGATATAATCCAGGCTAATTTTATTGCCATCACATTTTCTACCAGATTAATATGCACATTAATAAAGTTTGAATACCAACTACATTTAGACAAAGGGAAGATATAATTTGATCACTGTTGTCAGTTTATACATTAAAATGAACCCAGTTAACATCTCAACTCTGATAAATATCATACAGCGGTCATCTGGGTGCTGTGTCGGTTATCGAATCTATTCCTAATTTAATTCAATCGTTAACCGCTGTGCATATAGCTCCTGCAAAAGTCAAGAAATTTCATAAATTGGAAGAAAACGTATAGCACAGAACATGGAACAGTACAGCACAGGAACAGGCCCTTCAGTCCACAATGTTGTGCCGGACATGATGCCAAATGAAACTAATCCCTTGTGCCTGCCCTTGGTCCATATCCCTCCATTCCTTGCTTATTCACATGCTTGTGCAAAAGTCCAGTACACCCCACTTTTGTATCTCCACACTTCTACACTCTCTGTGTAAAAAACCTGCTCCTCACATCTCCCTTGAACTTTCCCCCTTTCACCTGAAATGTATGCCCCCTGCTTTCGACATTACAACTCTGGGTGAAAGATTCTGACTATCAAACCTAAATGTGGAGGTGCCTGTGTTGGACTGGGGTGGACAGAGTTAAAAATCCCACAACACCACATTATACTCCAACAGATTTATTTGGAAGCACTAGCTTTCAGAGTACTGCTCCTTTATCAGCTACTTGATAAAGGAGCATTCCTCCAAAAGTTAGTGCTTCCAAATAAACCTGTTGGACTATAACTTGTTGTTGTGGGATTTTGAACTTTAACCCTATCTATGCATTTCATAACTTTATAGATTTCTCTCCCCTCAAGCTCTGTCACTCCAGGGAAAACAACCTGAGTTTTTCTAAACTCTCCTTATAGCTTACACCCTCTAATCCAGGCAGCATTCTGGTAAACCTCTTCTGCACCCTCGCCAAAACTTCCACATCCTTCCTGTATTGTGGCAACCAGAATTAAACACAATTCTCAAGTGTGGCCTAAGTAAAGTCTTAAAAGCTGCAACATGACATCCTGACTGCTGCACTCAATTCACTGGCCATGTGGTTTAATGCTGAGTGTGAGAAGATGATGATGGGGGGGGGGGGGCAAGAGGAATTAGCAGAAATATGAAGCAGGAACATCATCGTTAGCTTGCAACATTTAGAATCTCCAGTATGTACCAACACTACACACATAGAGCTAGAATCTATGTCAGGTTTAATCAAAAATAAATTTATTGCACTGAACATAAGACAGGCAAGTAGCAAAGGTCTGTCTCTGACCTTTCCAAAGGGCATTGGAAAAGTCAAGATTGGAAACATCAGGATGGAGGCAGTCAACAAACTCAAGCACCTTATAGGAACAAATTACTGCAGATGCTAGAGTCTGTACTGAAAACAATAAATGCTGGGGATCACAGCGGGTCAGGCAGCATCCATGGAGAGAGAGAGCAAGCTAATGTTCTGAGTCCAGATCAGACTCTTCATCATGTACCTTGGTTCAATGATAAAAGCCTAAACACACGTACCAGCCGGTTTTACAATAGTTTCTACCCTACTGCTGTTAGAATACTGAATGGATTCACAAACTCTTAACATTCACCTGTGTCCTGGAAACTGGTGCTAATTGATGATTCAGTGCTCACGATGACTAAGACCTGTCATACTGAATAAAGTCACTCAACACCTGCCTGCTTCCTTTACATAAAGTCCTCCGTCACTTAACTTCCTTTAGATTATCTACCACCCCATTATAATTATTCAGGACCAAAAACGCATCAAGATTCAGCAGAAATGAACTTTAAACTTGAAGTAGTCAAGCTGTGATTATTTTGCATTATAAAATATTATGTAAAGGTGGCAATAAGCAACATTCAGTAATAATCGGTAGAGAGATAGAGACAGAGTTAATGTTTCAAGTCTGATATGATTGTTCCTCAGAATATCTCTTCAGTCAGACTGGACTCCAAACGCTAACTCTGTCTCTCTCTCTCTCTCCCCTCAGATGCTGTCAACCCTGCTGAGTTTCTCCAGCATTCTGAGTGTTTGTTTCAGATTTCCAATACCTGCAGTATTTTGTTTTCATTCATTAATAATGTTCAGTAGCAGCAGTATGTGCTATCTACAAGATGCAGTTTAGAAGTTCACCAAAGATCCTCAGACAGCACTGTCCAAACCTACGACCACTTCCATCCAGAAGGTCAAGGGCAGCAGATACAGAGGCAGTCCACCCCCTGCAAGTTCCACTCCAAGCCACTCACCATCCTGACTTGGAAATATATCTCATTCCTTTACTGTTGCTGGGTCAAACTCCTGGAATTTCCTCCCTCAAGATATCGAGGGTCAACCCACAGCAGGTGGACTGCAGTGGTTCAAGAAGCCATGCTGTGGAGGTGCTCGTATTGGACTGGGATGGACAAAGATAAAAATCACACAACAACAGGTTATAGTCCAGGTAGCTACCCGATAAAGGAGCAGCGCTCTGAAAGCTTGTACTTCTAAATAAACCTGTTGAACTATAACCTGGTGTTGTGTGATTTTTAACATTGTTCAATTAGGCAGCTCACCCCTACCTTCTGAAGGGGCAACTAGGGGCGGGCAATAAATGCTGGGCCCAGCCAGCGATACCCACATCCTACAAATGAATAAAAATAAATAATTACTTCTATGACCCAGTGAACTTAATTGCTCTACCTCTCAACTTATTATTCCTATATGTGTTCACAAAGTGAAACGAGGTTCAGGGATGGTTGGCTTAGAAAACTTTCTCTGGATCCTGAGGTACCTGAAAGGACTCAGTGTGAGGAAACTAGTTTCCAGCAGCATACCTCTTAAGCTGTCAAAAGGTTTTGTTCAAGCAATGGAGAAAACCTGAATGCAGGTTCATTGTCAGTTTCTGAAGAGAATGGGGGAACTTGCACCAACCTCCAACAGCCCCACCTGCAAGTGATGAGGTGCGACAGATTCGGGGAAAAGTAGGTGTGTTGCACTGTTCCTTGTCAATTCAGAAAGCACAGATGTTTGGGGAAACTCTTCCTAACATCAAGAGCAACAGACTGTTGCCGTCAGCACAGTTTCCTGTGGAATATAAGGAACCCTCTGCAGTGCATCGTAAATGTAGTTTCTTTGCATTTGTACATCATTTTCTCTAGGCAAAATCCTCTCTGCCATCTCCACATTTAATCAATGCTCCTTAACCCAAACTATTGAAAACCAGGCCACAAAACCCACGTCCTCAGCTCAGTTAGCCTCATACTTCAGATGAAGAACACTATTCCCCCTTTTACTCTCTGAATCACATTGTAGGTCAGTACAATGTAGTATAAAATCATTTTCACAACTTCTTCCCATGTGGCTGGCCCTTGGTCTGGTAATTATCCTGAGCAAAGTGATTACTAGTGAAGATAATGGAAGTGTTTGAAGAAGCAATACTTCAATAAAGTGGATTTCTATGACACTCAGTTATTGAAGAAGGTGCCCTCTCAGTGGTGCAGGAGCCAATTTAATATCCCTTGTGCATCCACGAGAAATAATTCTGCCTCCCTCTGCATTCTACACTATAACTGAGGAATCAAAGCGTTTCTGTTGGGAAATCCACGTTTCTAGTCAACAAAGACTATTCTTGCGGTGTAACAACTAAAATTAATCACATGGAACAATCAAACTAAGCCTTTTGGCTGTAGTAATTAATACAATCTACTTAATGATGAATCTACCTTAACAACACCATCCATGAGTTTATACCACCACTAATAATTTCAGGAAGATGCAACAGGCGTTGAGTGGGGAAGAGAGTTTTGACAGCACCCATTCACTTGTAGCAATATCTCTGATGACTGAGCTAAAAGGTACTGCTGGATTTTCCAATGAACAAGCCAGTTTCCTCTCTAGGGCTGGATTTCAAGTGGCCTCAATTGCCGTCCCATTTCACTCCGTTTAATGGCTCAGAACCATTCCAAATGGATGTGAAGTTGAAGAAAAATCCAACCTTTAGGGACAGTAGAAACATCTGCGCATTCAAAAAGAGCAAGATAATATTACAGCACTAGAGGGAAATTTGAACAGAAGCAGTTGGGTTCCAATTTTCCAACTCAAAGGTAAATCCAGACAAGCACTCAGCTGTAAATAATCAAACATTTAAGGATGGGAATTTGAAAGCTTTTTGGGTTTTTTTTCTCAATGCTACAGTTGTTAAATTAACTCCTTCAGACAAACAAGATTATAATCAACAGTGGAACTTCACGTAGTGTATCACGTGTAATTTATTTCATGTTTCCCTGGAGTGGTGGAGGTTGGGGGGTGATTTTACAGAGCTTTATAAAATCATGAGGGGCATGGATAAGGTAAATAGACAAGGTCTTTTTCCCAGGGCAAGGGAGTCCAAAACTAGAGGACATAGGTTTAAAGTGAGAGGCGAAAGATTTAAAAGGGACCAAAGGGGCAAAATTTTCACACAGAGGGTGGTGCGAGCATAGAATGAACTGCCAGAGGAAGTAGTGGAGGCTGAAACAATTACAACATTTAAAAGACATCTGGGTGGGTATATGAATAGGGTTTAGAGGGATATGAACCAAATGCTGGCAAATGGGACTAGAGTAATTTAGGATATCTGGTCAGCATGGACGAGTTGGACCAAAGGGTCTGTTTCCATGCTGTACATCTCTATGATTCTATGTCCTTCGATACACTCAGTCAGAACAACCCCATAGTCACTCACCATGATGGATGATTCCATTCTCCAGCAATGCCTGACCCAGATGTACTCCTTCCTCGGGTTTACTGATCTCTTTAATTTCCAGCAACCAAGCAACAAATTCACTGAAGTGTCAAAGCAGCAAAAGAAAGGAAGATGATTTAAATCAAAAGTAAATTACTTTAAAAACAGTCACTCTGCAATCTCTCCCATTCGACATTGTAACCTGTCAGAATTTCCATTACTCCAAATTCACCGTAACTGTGATTAATTGTTACAGGAGTCATGATTGCAAATGCTTTAAGTCTGACAACAGCGTAAATTGCAAACTTACCCTGTAATAAATGAGGGCATTAGTGCTTTTTCAATATTATGAGAGAGTCTGGATTTTCATTCACTACTCGACCACAGGCACCTAGTTCCAATCCAACATATTCAAATATTTTGTCATGTCATACCAACAGGGAATTTCATTGGCAGGCACCACATGTCCTCTGCATTTAAATACTAACAGCAGGATTTATATTCCCCCAAGTCCAAGGAGATCCAGGAAGAGGGTACTTAGATGCAGACAGCTGGTACAGTTCCAAGCTAAAAACAATCAAACTTAAGATCTTCAGGCTCCTTCTTCCTCTTTACACTAGTCTCTTCCTTTACCTGTGCTGCAACAGGACTCATTAATGTTGGACATTGGGGTCCCTTTCTCATATTTCCTGTACAGCATGAGATCTCATGTAACTGTGCATTTTTCTGGCATTATGTATATTCCATTATCAGAGCAGTGTTCAGGAAATTCAAAGTCCCTTTCCCAACCAGAATGAAAACTAGCCAGCAAGTGAAGATGAGCAAAGGGACAACTGTTATCTGCTTTGAAGAGTTTCCCCACCTTCACCAGGTGGAGGGATTCTAACAAATGATTGACATGGTATAGATTGCCAGCCTCAAAATTGAGACTTACCAACATGTGCTCAGAAACAGAAGCAGTCCTGGTCAAGGACTGCACTCATCAGACTGTTTTCTCCTTCAGACCAAAGACGGACCAGGGGAAACTAAGGGAAGACTAAGTGAAGTGTTCATGTCTTTACAAGATCTACATACTCCGTACCAACTGCCTGTTCATTCTCTGAGCCATCCTGAATTTTCAGGGGTCATTTACTTTTGCTGTCCAATATAACTACTCCATTAAATCTAAACTGCTGCTTCTGAATGAACTGAATAAGCTATTGGTCAAGGTCTTACCAGTGGTTGATCACCTGTAACTGTGGTGCCAAACCCCCAAATCAAACATTAACAACAATACACTCCGTCCCAGTGACAAGGATCCTAACCTGCTTTATAAACCTGGTCCAGGAAAAGGGTTTGGAAGAACAACTGGTTAAGTTGAAACAGAAATCTAATGTCCATGTCCTATATATCAGTTAGCTTCAAACACTTTGCTAAGCATTTGTCTTGATCTCTTCAAAAACAGATTAGTGTGTCAATCTTCAGTTAAAGTATACCTTACATATCTGCCTGTTATCAAAGTAATCTGCTTTAATTATTTATTTATGGTAATGGTTTGTTACTTTTCATGCCAGGTTTTCATTGCAGGTGATGTTCACAAACCTGTTCCCCTCCATACTATCAATGCCTTCCGGCACTTGAAAGAACACAATTTCCACCAGCCTCTTTTTTCCAGAAAGCGCATTTTAAATTGTTATGGACCAGACCGAACCTGCTCAAAATATTTTAAGAAAGTAGCCTTGACCCTAACTTTTTCTTATTTTTAAGGCAAATGTAAAGTGCCGTGTCCCAGATACAATCTGACCGGTCAAACCACTCGACGTTGAGCAAACACAATTTATTTAAACATTGTCGTTAAAATACAACCAAAGAAATAGGAATTTAGAATAACTTTACTGGAAAACTTAAGAAAATAACAGATACAGTACCTATTATTAATTAACTGTCCCAATATTGTAACATCCCATAAACATACCCTTTGGCAAAAAGGCAAATTCAGAAGAAAAGGATTTTGTCTCACATGCAATCTAGTAGCCCAGGAAGAGAACTTCCAACGTTTGGCTGTTGTTGACAGATGGAAAAATTGCTTCCACTTCTTCAAGGCCACAACAACAACTGCTGAATTTTAAAGCTAAAAAAACTAAAAACTAGAAACCCTACTCTGTGAGAGCTGGCCACACCCATCCAGGCTGCTTCTATTGTTCCAACTTTAAACAAAAAATCCAAGGCCTCACAACCTGGTTACTCTACTGGTTCTGTTTAGACCGCTCAGCAGCTCTGCCTTACAACCTCTCTTCAAACAAAAAGGACAAGATAACCTCTTAAAGTCACAGCATCACCACATATGTTATGTTCATAAAAATTCCAATCACTGCTCTGTGTTAGCTGAACAACACCACTCTCAATAGAACCATGTAAAATATTTTGAACAAATGATTTCTGGTTTGGGTCAAAACAAATTAAATAGTACTAAGGTTCCCGAATCTCAATTTCAGCTCTTGTGTGTGAACCAACGAATTGTTCTTATGAGAAATATTCCAGTTCTACATTTTCATTTTGGGGTTTCTGTGGGTAAAAGCGAGGACTGCAGATGCTGGAAACCCCCACACCCCCACCCCCCAATTTACCAATTGTATTCTTTGCTACCTTCCCCCACCCTCCTCTCTGACCTATCACCTCCATCCCCACCCCCATTCACCTATTGTACTCTATGCTACTTTCTCCCCACCCCCACCCCCCTCTCATTTATCTCTCCACCCTGCAGACTCCCCGCCTCTATTCCTGATGAACGGCTTTTCCCTGAAACGTCAATTTTCCTGCTCCTCGGATGCTGCCTGACCTGCTGTGCTTTTCCAGCACCACTCTAATCTAGATGATACAATAGTGTCAGTAATGTATTACTGTACATAAAGCCAGGAGGTAGATTTCTTGTCTGATATTCTCAGCACACCTCAATATGGAGAGACTGGTTATCTGTACAGCAAGGTTTACAGTAAGGAATTTTCCATGATGCACATGGACTGCTTAAGCTGTGCTCCAGAGATAAAGCATCTATTCAGAACAGAGATTCTTTACCTGTACGACATTCAACATCCTATCCTTTATCCCTGTGGTATCTCAGGTGTGTTATGCATAAAGCATCGAGAATGTTACTCAATAATACTGGAATAATCACTCCATCTGGATCCCTGAACCTTCATACAGAAACTGCATTATTGATTCCAGCATGTAGCTAAGCTGTACAGACCACAAATAAGTCAATACTTTTTTTTAAATTACTTACAGTGTGGAAACAGGCCCTTCGGCCCAACAAATCCACACCGACCCGCAATCCATCCCCCTACATTTACCCCTTCGCCTAACACTACGAGCAATTTAGCATGGCCAATTCATCTAACCTGCACATCTTTGGACTGTGGGAGGAAACCAGAGCACCCGGAGGAAACCCACACAGCCACGGGGAGAATATGCAAACTCCACACAGTCAGTTGCCTGAGGCGGGAATTGAACCCGGGTCTCTCTGAGGCGGGAATTGAACCCGGGTCTCTGGTGCTGTGAGGCAGCAGTGCTAACCATTGTGCCACCCTGCCGCCCACTTGTTCTTTAATCATTTAACTAACCTTTGCCAGAGTAGTGTTATCCTCCAAAATCCACCCCAGTGCTCAGTAAAGGGAAAACATTGCATATTTCCTGTCCCTTAATAGCGATCCCCATTATAGAGGATTCTCATAACGCCATTAGATTAGAAGATATAGGAGTAAAATTAGACAATTCTGTCCATCGGGTCTGCTCCACACTCGATCCTGGAGGATATAGTTCCCTACCCATTCTCCTGCCTTCTCTGTGTAACTGTTAATCCTTCTACCAAACAAGCCATAGGTTTTGAGTTAGGAGTTAGAGTTAGGTTTAACCTCACCTATGGCACCAACTATGACTGAATCGCTTGCCAATACCCACAGTCACGTCTCAGGTATCAATATAAAGGTGAAGCACCAAGGACACTAAATGCCATAAGAACTTTATCTCCGTAATAGATTTAAGAATTTTAGAAGAGAAGGGAAAGGGGACAATTGTCTGAAACATTAGAACAAAGTAAATGCTATTATGTTAATTAATGTTGAACCTGACAACCTACCTGCCCAAGAAACATTTTGGAAATGTGCTTAGTTTCCGTTTTCTGTCCTTGATAACATTTTCCTCTTTACACAGCATATGGTAGAGCTTTTCCCCTTTCTCAGAGATCATCAACCACGTATCTTGCTCCACACCAAGCTTCAAACCTGGGCAAAAATGAAGTCAACATCCTTCAGTTTTCAACATTATTCAGGAAGTTGCTGCATGCAAGCTGGAGTAGTATTCTGTTATATTAACTGACTTTTCTACTTATGTGACAAAATAATACATTTGCTGGAGATTTTCACTTCCTCGATCCACATCAATCTTTATGACAGTATTCTGACAGTCATGTGAACAAATCTATGATACCTAAGAGAATCTCTACAGGCAGCTTTATAACCTACTACTATTACGGAATCCCAGCAATTCAAAACTTCTCATTCAACTGAGGCTCAAGTCATAGAGTCAGATAGCATGGAATCAGACCCTTCGGCCCAACTTGTCCATGCTGAGCAGATTTCCTAAACTGAACTGGTCCCATCTGCCTACAATTGGCCCCCAGCCCTCTGAACCCTTCATATTCATTTACCTGTCCAGGTGCCTCTTAAATGTCGGAACTGTACCCACCCTCTATCACTTCCTCTGGCAACTCGTCCCAGATATGCACCACTCTCTGCATGGAAAAGCTGCCCCTCGGGTCCCTTTTAAATCTCTCCCTTCTTACCTTAAAACCTATGCCCTCTGGTTTCAGACTCCCTGACCCTAGGGAAAAGACCTCGGCTGTTCACCCTATCGATGCCCCTCATGATTTTATAAATCTCTATAATGTCACCCCTCAGCCTCCCACACTTCAAGGAAAATAGCCCCAGCCTACCCAGCCTCTCCATATGACTCAAACTCTCCAGTCTTGCTAACATCTTTGAAAATCATTTATGTACTCTTGCCAGTTTGATAACATCCCTCCTGCCACAGCAATTATTTAAAAAGCCTTAATGGCTTAGGGTGACATGGTAGTTCAGTGGTTAGCACTGCTGCCTCACAGCACCAGGGTCCCATGTTTGATTCCACCCTCGGGTAACTGTCTGTGTGGAGTTTACACTTTCTCCCCGTGATTGCGTGGGTTTCCTCCCACAGTTTAAAGATGTGCAGGCGAGGTGGATTAGCTATGGGAAATGCAGCGTCACTGGGATAGGGTAGGTGGGGATGGGTCTGGGTGAGATGCCCTTTGTAGGATTAGTGTGAATTTGATGGGCCGAATGGGCTTCCACACTTGTAGGGATTTTATGATAACTGCAGTAGTTGTAAAACCCTACATAAATTGAAGGGGCATAATTCATGCCAACCAACCTGCATCGCGATGCCCAAAGTGGTAATATACATGACTGCAGTTTTAAACTAACCTGCCAATTCCTGATGTATTGCTTTTCCTCTGCAGTAGGTCACCAGTTTCCCTAATATTAGTATCCTCCTTAAAGTAGGAGGGTTTTGACATTTGAGGGAACAATTTGAGAAAGAAATGTAAAACGTTTTGCCAGCTCCAAATGCCATAATGCCTTAGCAAATTGTGATTTAGATATAGTTTAACATAGTCACTGACAAGGGAGTCCCTCTCCTTAAAAGGACAGTGATCACTAAAGGAACCAGCATTGTGTGAGTGTTCCCATGCATTGCCAACGTACAAATCAGGAGCAGAGCGAGGATATTTGGCCTCTCAAGCCTATTCTTTCATTCAATAAGATCATGGCTGATCCGTTTGTTTCAAAGTCAACCTTCTGATCTACCCCAATAATATCTGGTTTCCTTAATGAATAAAAATCCATCTACACCTTAACCTGTCAACCGCCTCAACCATGTCCTGAGGCAGAGTTCCAAAGTTGCACAACTCTCCGAGAAAGTGTTTCTCCTCATCTCTTTCTTAATAAAGTGACACCTAATTCTTAAATGATGCCTCCTAATTCTGGGCTCAGCCACAAGTGGAAACAGTCTATCCATATCCACCTTAAGACCCTTTAAGGCCTTATAGTTACTCAGTCCTTCTAAACTACAGTGGGAAGAAACCTGGTCTGTCCAACTGTTCCTGATAAAGGCAACTGGCTTATTCTATGTTTCAAACCTCCTCTGAACCACTCCCAGTGCATTTACATCCTTCTATATGTTAACCAGACATGGTATCTGAGGTATGGGCTCAGCAATAACCTGTATAACTGAAGGTAGCCCTCGTGACTATTTGCTTTACTTACTGGAGTTCAGACAAATGAGGGGGGATTTCATAGAGACTTATAAAATTCTAACAGAACTAGACAGGGTAGATGCAGGGAGGATGTTCCCGATGGTGGGTGTGTCCAGAACCAGGGGTGTAGTCTGAGGATTCAGGGTGGGCCACTTTGGGTGGAGATGAGGAGACATTGCTTCACCCAAGCAGGGGTGAGTCTGTGGGATTCATTACCACAGGAAGTAGTTGATGCCAAAATATTGAATGTTTTCAAGAGACGACTGGATATATCACTTGAGGTCAATGGGATCAAAGGGTATTGGGAGAAAGCAGGATGAGACTATTGAGTTGGACAATCAGCCATGATGGTGATGAATGCTGCAGCAGGCTCACAGGGCCGAATGGTCTCCTCTTGCTCCTGTCTTCTGTGTTTCTATCCTAACTTATTGTGATTCATGCACCAGAGCACCCATATTCCTCTGCACCTTGCAGTCCTTTCCCAGTTAAAGAATACTCTGATTTTTTTTATTCTTCCTGCCCAAGTGAAGTGAAATAACTCCACAAAGGCCAGTATCCATAACCAAGTCACAGGGAGAATATGCAAACTCCAAACAGACAGTCGTCTGAAGCTGGAATCGAGTCCGGATCCCTGGTACTATGAGGTAGCAGTGCCAACCACAGAGCTACCATCCCACTCGAAGGCAATATACGGCTTATTAAAATGTTAGTGTGACAGGAAGGATGTTATTAAACTGGAAAGGGTTCAAAAACATTTACAAAGATGTTACCACGACTGGAGGATATGAGTTGTAAGGAGAGGTTGGATTGGCTGGGACTTTTTTTCCCTGGAGCATAGGAGACTGAGGGATGATCTTACAGAGGTTGATAAAATCATGAGGGGCCTAGATAAGGTGAATAGTCAAGATCTTTTCCTCAGGGTAGGGATGTGGTAGAGGCTGGTACAATAACAACATTTAAAAGGCAAGTGGACAAATAAATGGATAGGAAAGGTTTAGAGGGAAATGGGCCAAATGCAGATAAACGGGACTAGTTCAGTTTAGGAAACATGGTCAACATGGACGGGTTGGGTCAAAGGAGCTGTTTCCATGCTGTATAACTCTATTACTTCATATTTAAACAGAGGAGGACTAAAGAAAGGAGAACTTGGGGATCAGGAAAGGCTGAGGCACTTGGGGCTGTTTTCATTGGAGAAAAGAAGGTTTAGGGGTGACTTGATAGAGATGTTCAAGATGATTAGGGGTTTAGATAGGGTTGACTGTGAGAACCTTTTTCCACGTATGGAGTCAGCTATTACAAGGGGGCATAGCTTTAAATTAAGGGGTGGTAGGTATAGGACAGATGTTAGGGGTAGGTTCTTTACTCAGCGAGTCGTGAGTTCATGGAATGCCCTGCCAGTAGCAGTGGTGGACTCTCCCTCGTTATGGGCATTTAAACAGGCATTCGATAGGCATATGGAGGATAGTGGGCTAGTGTAGGTTAGGTGGGCTTGGATCGGCGCAACATCGAGGGCCAAAGGGCCTGTACTGCGCTGTATTCTTCTATGTTCTATGTTCTATGTTCTAACTCAGTTCTGACCTGAATTCAGCAGACCGTCGATCTGTTTATGAGAATAGTTTAATCAATCTTGATTCTGAAAAATACTTGCTACTATTTTTTAAAAATATGAATCAATGGCCCATTTTACTGCTGTAAGTGGAAATATTTACAATCACGAAGTGCACAATCACTGTAACACACATGTAAAAGATACACCATAGGTTGGATTTGTGATGTAACAATATTTTCCCTTTAAGCCACTGGGAATATATTCAAATAATAATGGGTTTGACCCTGAACACTGACTATACAAAACTCCAGCTTTGTACAACATACTGTTGGTCTAAGAATATCTTCCACATGTTGCAGCCAGCTAACACAATAATGGTGACGTTGCAACTGGAGGTCAACATTAGTTTAACTTTATTTTTGTCAATGCTGAGGTAAACAAAATGTATAAATCTCGGTATCTCACTCTTTCTTCGTTCCCGTTCCTTTAGAAAGGCCTCCAGCCATTCCTGCTTGTCTTCTGATGTTTTCGCCATGCAGACAAACCACTTGTTCTTGGCACTGTTGTGTATCTTCCAACCATTAATAACGGTATGACCACTGCTGTGATAATCCGCTGGAATAAAACACAATTGTAGTTTTACTTATCAACACCAATCTATTGTAAAACCACAACTATTATATTCTTGTAGCACATGTAATAGAACATAACATCCCACGGCATTTCACAAGAAGCTTACAAAGCAAAATTAGACAATTGAGGCCCATTAGGAGATATCTGGTCTGAAAAGATAGATAGAGATAAGCCTTTTCCCAGGGTGAAGGATTCAATAATGAGAGGTCACGCTTTTAAGGTGAGAGGTGAAAAGTTTAAGGGAGATACACACAGCAAGTACTTTATACAGAGGGTGGTAGGTGCCTGGAACACATTGCCAGCCAGTGTAGTAGCGGCAGGCACTGTAGGTTCATTTAAGATGCATCTGGACAGCTGCATGAGTAGGTGGGGAGCAGAGGGATACAGATGCTTAGGAATTGGGCGACAGATTTGGACAGTAGATTTGGATCAGCTCAGGCTTGGAGGGCCAAAGGGCCTGTTCCTGGGCTGTAAATTTTCTTTGATCTTTGCTCTATAAGGAAGTGAGGGAGGCGATGGCATAGTGGTAATATCACGAGACTATTAATCCAGAAACTCAGGTAATGTTCTCAGGATCAAGGTTGGAATCCTGCCATGGTAAATGGTGGAATTTGAATTAAATGACCATTGTCGATTGGCAGGCAAAACCCATCTGGTTAACTAATGTCCTTAAAGGAAGGAAATCTGCCATCCTCACCTGGTCTGACCTACATGTGACTCCAGACCCACAGCAACAAGGTTGACTCTTAACTGCCCTCTGAAATAGCCCAGCAAACCACTCAGCTGTAAGGATTCCACTGACCCAAGGAACCGGAAAAAACCATAGCCATGTGCTGCATTGTGAGCCTGACTCTATCGCATGGACTCCAGCGGTTCGAGAAGACAGCTCAACAGCACCTTCTCAAGGGCAACTAGGGACGGGTAATAAACGCTGGCCCAGCCAGCGCTGCCCAGGTCCCACAGCTGAATTTTTTAAAAAGCCAGAGATCAAAAAAGACGATTTTAAGGAGTCATGATTTGGTGATGCCAATGTTGGATAACACCAGGTTATAGTCCAACAGGTATATTTGGAAACTCTAGCTTTCGGAGCGCTGCTCCTTCATCAGGTGGTTGTGGAGTATTTAAGGAGCATCTTAAAATTAAGAATGTCAGGTTGGGAGGCTGAGAATTTCAGGGAGGGAATTCTGGAGATTGGACTTACAGCGGAAGACACGTACACAAATAGTAGAACAATTTATATCAGGAATCTTCAAGAGTCCAGAACTGAATAAGGTTCATATCAGAGGTCTATAGCTCCATAACTACAGGAGATTACAGAGAGAAAGGTCAGGGAAGGACTTCAAATCAAGGATGAGAATTTCAAAACTGCGGCATTCTTTGACAGGGAACCAGGACAGATCAGCATGCACAGGGATGATAATTGCGCAAAACCTCGTGTGAGGAAAGATGGAGACAGCAGAGCTAACAATAATCTCCAATTTAGGAGTTGAAAATGTAGGAGTGTAGACAGCGAGGAGTGGTGAAACTGTCAAGTCTTGACATAGTAGTGGCATGATTGAGGGTTTCAATCTGGCTAAGAAAGATCACTCCCCAACTATCGTTCACTCCTTTCCCCCTCCCTCTACTCTATCCTTTATATAAAAACCCACATTTTCCTAGCTACCATCAGTTTTGAGGAAGGGTTTCAACCTGAAATCTTAACTCTGATATCTCTCCACAGCTGCTGCCAGACCTGCTGAGTTTTTCCAGCAATTTCTGTTCGTGTTTCTGATTTACAACATCCATAGTTCTTTCAGTTCTCAAAATCATGAACAATATTTCAGGTTATCTGTGATCAACAGAGATGCCCAATCCTGTTGGTACTGAATGTGAAATAAATTGATTGACCAGCAATTTATTATTACATTTGAAATTTATATATTTGTTGTGTAGAATGAACTGTCTTTTTTTTGTTGATATATCCATAAAGAGTGTCCTCTTTTTACTTAAGGACATTTGGAATCCATCTCACAAACAACACAATTTAGTTTGATGAATTTGTAAATAAAGTACCTGTTCCATCTTCCACATTTTCCACTTCCATGACTTCTGTATTAATTCTGCCACGAAAAAGATACCGATGTCCATCAGCCACCTTCTTAGGGTGTGAGGTATTTTTTAATCGCCTGGAATTTAAGTAACAAGGACATTTGTTTGAGTTGGAAACAATGGTTCCTTTCTCTTTATTCAGTGAATTTCAGTCATATTCACACAGCGCCAGGGACCAGGGTTCAATAGGGTTAGGGATAGGGTTTTGGGTCCACCCTCAGGTGACTGTCTGTGTGGAGTTTGCACATTCTCCCTGTCTTTGTGTGGGTTTCCTCTGGATGCTCTGATTTCCTCCCACAGTCAAAGTTTTGTGCAGGTTAGGTCATGCTAAATTGCGTGGTATCTAAGGATGTGCAGGTTAGATGGGTTAACCATGGGAAATGCAGGGTTACAGGGATAGGATTGGGGAGGGCTAGTTCTGGGCGGGATGCTCTTCAGACTTGATGGGATGAATGGCCTCTTTCCACACTGTATGAAATTCTATCATTCTATAATTCTATGTGCGTGTATTGTGTCTTGCAGTCAGTATATCGTTATGTGATCATCACTATATCACAGTAAATGACCTGAACGTACAAAGCTCTCAGACTTCATCTTAACTCGGGACTCCTGAAGCAGAACATATAGATGGAAGCAAGCTACTCTGTATAACTGAATAGCTGAATGTGAATCCAGACATATTTGTGCCTGGGAATGTAATATATGTATATATCAGTGAGCCACAGTAAAGGTGGTTCAATTGTTCAATACGACATTACGCCATCCTTGTTTCTTATGTTGAGGATATAAGAATCATCACATCAGATTAAGGTACCTCATTGGAAGCACAACACATTCTTTTTTTCCTTTAAGAGATGAGGTCATTGCTTATTAAGCATTTATTGCCCTTCCCTAAAGGACATTAGTGGTTTTTCCCCGACAATCAACAATGGTTTTGTGGTCTTCACTAGATTCCTAATCCCAGATTTCTGTTGGATTTAGATTCTATCAGGATTTGAACACAGGTCCTCAGATTATTGCCTGGATTTCTCAATTAACATTGCAGTGATAACCACCATTAGGCCATCATCGCCCCTAAGGTTTATGGAGACTTAATGTCAATCTGAGATATTTTAATTTGTTACACACCCTTCCTGTCGAGATCACATTGTCCTTGATCTGTAGTCTCCGACTTGGCTACAACGACAGACAGAAACCCACCTAGAAAGTGTTGTGTGCACCATTTTAAGACACACCTGTCTAGTGTGTCTCACATTAAAATCAAGTTTAGGTTTTCAAGTGAATGACAATGTACCCCACCACATAACCTTAGAACTGATAGCTAATTAGCTTCTCAATTTTCACAGCGTGCGTATATAACTTACTTCTAAATATGTAGATTGGGGACAACATTTTGAAAAATACATTGGAAAAGCCTGTTCATGATCTCAGTCCATATCTCTATTTGTACTGTTAGAAAATAAAATCAATGTACTCACAAAGTCACATACTTTGGTTACTTTTCTGTGTGTTTTCAAATCCCTGCCATATTATGCTTTTTGCTCTGGCTACCATTTTACAGGTGTACAACTGGAAACATATAATCCCTTAAAGGAAAGAAAGTTATACAGCAGCTTCCACATCTCAGGATGTCCGGACGCATTTTAAAGCTAACCAAGTTATTTTTGAAGTGCAGGCATTGTTGAACTGTAGGAAATTAAGGTACAAACAGCAACATGATAAAGATCAAGGAAACTGTTTTAGGTGTTGGTTCAAGGATATTTATTGGTCAGGACGCCAGGTAGAACCCCTGTTTTATTTGAAAAGTGCAATGTTATCTTTAACGCCTCCCTGAGACAGTGTACAGGCCTTTACATTTAATGTCTTATGTCTAATGTCTATCTACAAAAGCACTGCTCACGAATGCATTTCCTCCTCTGGACTGCACTGGATTCTCAGGCTAGGTCTTGTGTTCCAATCTGTGTACTTGAACTTACAACCTTCAGATTCAGAGACAGTGTGACTGAGCAATGCTTGAGGCCCATGAAGATGACAAAGTGAAAAATCTGAGACAGAAACAACTTACAAAGAAAATTAAATACAAGAATGATTCAAAAAGCAATCTGCCTTCCCGTTTTGCTGCCAAAGTAAAGATCCCCACATTTACCGGTGTTAGACTTTATTAAATTAATTTTCTCAATGTAAACTTTCATTGAGAAACCTTCACTTATTTACTGTTCAATAATTCAGAAAATTGTTATGTTAAGTTCCCTTTTTGATCTGATGAGAAAAGTGTCAAATTGTTATTTTCCTGCCAACATTTTAAACTGTTAAACATCCTACCAAACAGATTTAATATGTCATAGAGTCATACATTACAGAAACAGACCCCTCGGTCCAACCAGTCCATGCTGAACATAATCCTAAACTAAACTAGTTCCACCTGCCTGCTCCTGGTCCATATTCCCCCAGTCTTTCCTATTCATGTATCCATCCAAATGTCTTTTAAACATAGTAGTTGTATCCCCATCCATCACTTCCTTAGGTGAGACAAGCTGAGTAGAACTTCAAGCTAAACGAGTAAACAATGCATTTCGAGAGATCCTAATGAAGGGCTTATGCCAAAATGTTGCTTTTCCTGCTCCTCAGATGGTGCCTGACCTGCTGTGCTTTTTCAGCATCACACTCTCGATTTTGAGATGTCAGTCTGGGTATGAAACCTTGGAAGGTCCACTGTACTAAGGAGTTCAGAAGGGTTAAAATTACGCTTTGGCTGTAAAGTGTGACAAGTGAAACTGTGGATGGAAGCTTCCAGTCCAGGAAGTGGTGTACGTAGAATGAGGAAGCGAACTTAATGAGGTGGGTGGTGGTATCCCAGAATCCCCACCCCCCCCATCTGCTTCCTGCTGCAGGCAGAAAAAAATCTGGGCAGGAAAACTCAAGGCCTGCCACCAACTAAGACCCTCAAATAACAGTTAGTGACCACTTAAGGGCCAAGTCCCACCTGGGCCGCCATTGCTTCAGTTCCAGGCAGCAAAGATAAAAAGTGGCTATCGTTCTCTGATTGACCTCTGCTCTCTACACCACATGGTTAGCACTATCTGCATTGAGACCCAGCCCACCTCATGCCCTTTGATTGACCTCTGCTCTCTAAACCACATTGCTAGGGGAATCTGCATTGAGACCCATCCCACCCCACCCCATGCCACCTTCTCAATGTACCTGAGTGAGATACCCAATGGGAACAAAAGGTCACTCCCTCTGGCTCCTGCCATCTAAACTGTTCAGAATGACAAGTACCTTTTTATCAACTAACTGGAGAAATTACTGATCAGTAACTGGGCTCAAATGTAACATCTTTGCCAAGCAAAAATGGAAGAGAAAGTTCTTAAGTTTTTTTTCTACGAAGTCGGAGAATGAGGCAGCATGATTATAACCAGAGTGATAGCGATTTTTAAGGTACTCAAAGTTTCATAATGAAAATGCAACCTACTCCACCATCCCGCTTCCAGAGACCCTAAAGTGATCACTGCAGCCTAAAGATGAATTTGAACTCCCCTGACCCCACGGACACCCGTTTCTCCTTCACCCAGGTGCTAACCTTTGTTGCTTGCTCCATCTCTCTTTACCTTTCAGTCAGGTTTCCCTCTACAGTAGACCATTTCCACTGGTAACCCAACAAGCCTCAAGAATGGCCACTCTTGAATTATGAATTGCACATGAAGCACAGTGCGTTTCAAAACAATTGCAGATTGGAAATACAGAATCCCTACAATGTGGAAGCAGGTCATTCAGCCCATTGAGACCACACCGACCCTCCAAAGAGCATCCTACCCAGATCCACCCCATCTCTGTAACCCTGCATTTCCTATGACTAATCCATCTGTCCTGCACATCCCTGGGTACTGTAGGGCAATTTCCCATGGCCAATCTACCTAACCTGCACATCTTTGGACTGTGGGAGGAAACCGGAGTGAGCCCACATAGGCATGGGGAGAATGTGCACACTCCACACAGACAGCCGCCCAAGACTGGAATCAAACCTGAGTCCCTCCTGCTGTGAGCTGAAAATATGTTGCTGGAAAAGCGCAGCAGGTCAAGCAGCATCCAAGGAGCAGGAGAATCGACGTTTCGGGCATGAGCCCTTCTTTAGGTTCATGCCCGAAACGTTGATTCTCCTGCTCCTTAGATGCTGCCTGACCTGCTGCGCTTTTCCAGCAACACATTTTCAGCTCTGATCTCCAGCATCTGCAGTCCTCACTTTTTCCCTCCTGCTGTGAGGCAGCTGTGCTAACCACTGAGCCACCGTGCCACTCCAGAAACAGCAGCACTTACCTATGCTTCTTTTTGCAGTAAACCAGCAAGTTATCAAAGAGGAAAAAAACTCGTTCCTGGATGTTCCCAGCTGAAATTTTCAGTAAATTGCCTTGCATCAGCATTTCAGTGCATGTATCCGTTATATTGGAACCCTAAAACAAAATAGAAATTAAAATAATAATGATTCTCAGCAGCATTAAAAGCTTATTTTAAAAAAAAAACTCTGTCCTTTATCCATCTAGGTTAATTTTTTTAAAAGTGAATAAATCACTTCCACTATTTACCAAATCAGATCTATTTAGCTTTTCAATAAAACTTAGTCAGTAAATATATAGATATTTCCCTGCTATTCCCCAGTGCAATTGGCAGAAAATCCAAACAAAATTGAACAAATAAGATTTTCCACACAATATGCACCACAAAAGACAAAGAATCCCTCAAGAAATTCACCCCCAATTTATCTTGAGCGTGTGGGAAACAGATCAACCCACTTCACACTTAGTCATAAAGTCATACAGCACAGAAACAGACCCTTCAGTCCAACTTGTCCATGTCGACTGAATTTCCTCCATTGAACTAGTCCCATTTGCCTGTGTTTGGTCCATATCCCTCCATATTCGTATACTCATCCAGATGCCTTTTAAAAGGCATTACCTTCTGTACCTTTTAAAGCTTTCCCCTCTCATCTTAAACCTATGCCCTATAGCTTTGGAATCCCCAACTCTGGGGAAAAGAACTTGGCTATGGGGGAGCAAGCAGTAAGCATTGGCATGAGTCACATAGTTCACACAGACAAACATCAGCAGCTCCAGGGGACCAGCAAGACCATCAGGGAGGAGCTGCCTCATCAAGTACTGAAGGCGTGACGAGGTCTTATTCAGCAGACCAATGACCCGATGATGGCCTACTGCAAGGGCAAGGCCTATTACGGACCTTTGCCAGTATATTTGTAATGATTATTGATTCTCAATGAAAACCTTAATTAAAGCAGAGGCTCTTTTCAGTGTTGCTGTGTGCCCAGGGTAAAGTCAGAACCTGGATATTGTAGCCCAGACAAAGGATTGAGCTCTAAAAGTAACTTAAACGATATTGCAAAGATAGAAAATTAAAGAATAGTCAAACTTGCTGAGCTTTTTGACATGGAAAAGCAGAAAATTAAATTTTCAAAGATGCATGCAATTATGTAGAATTGAACTGTCTTCATCTCTGACTGGAGTTCACCAAGATTCATCAATCCATTTTAGCAAGTAAAATTCATCACCTCTTACCAAGCTGTTGGCGAAGATGAAAATAAAAGCTTTAATTCTTCCTTATACATTCAAGAATAACAACTTTGTATTGTAATCACATGATTTCTTGCACACATTTGTATAATTTCTTTTTAAAACCATCTTCTACTTTACTGAAAAGATACCAGCTTCTGTTACTGTGACAGCTTTAAAAATGAGAGCCAGAGTTTGGACAATCCTTTGTATAATTGTCATTTTCTAATGCTTTAGTGAAATCATTTGTGTGTCTAGCCATATTTTCACACAAAAACTGTTTGACCTGGTGTTGCACTGATTTAGTTCAGTGACATACTTCATTATATAAAAACCTTTCCTCCGTGGTAACACTCTCACCTCAGAACCAGAAAGCCCTGGGTCCACTGTAGATTTTTGAGTAGTCATTTAGACAGGCATTTAAGTGACAATGACGGGCACACACAGGGAAGGGAGTCATTAAACTGAGAGCCCATCTACATCCTGTTAAAAAAAAATCTCTGCACTTTTACAAGAATAGAAAATTTCTCATGACCTCCCCAAAACCTTTTTTTCTTCAAATGTGACAATCAAAAACAGATTAAATACCTGATTATCAATTTACTGTTGTTCATCCCCTACAATGGATAGTGAGGACAGCTGAGAAGATCATCAGGGTCTCTCTTCCCTCTATGAGAGACATTACATCACACACTGCATCCGAAAGGCTAAGAGCATTGTGGAAGGCCCCACACACCCCTCACTCAAACTCTTCTCCCTCCTGCCATCTGGCAGAAGATACCGGAGCATTCAGTCTCCCACGGCCAGACTGTGCAACAGTTTCTTCCCCCAAACCATCAGGCTCCTTAACACGATATGATCAGTCTCTTTTCCATCTGAAACTCTTTGCATGACTTTGAATTGCTGCTACAACAATCTCTATTAATTATCATTGTCTTAGTACACTGTAATTTGCATGCTTTGCACTTCTATGCACTTTAGGCCGCCCTGTGTATGATCGTGTAGTTTGTGCTGTCCATGTAGCACCTTAGTACTTGAGGAATGTTGTCTTGTTTTTACTCTATCAGTTGTGTATAATAGAAATGACAAATAAAAGTTACTCTGTTCTACTCTACTGTTTGTTGGATTTTACCCTGTGCAAAATAAGAGCTGCATGACCCCTCATTACAACATTAGCTACAATTTGTAAGTAGTTCATGGCAATAAAATGCTTTCAAGGCCTTTCTTAGCTCACAAGAGGCACTCTATAGATATGAGTTCATGCTTTCTTTACTTGCATATCAGATCGAATAATGCATAAAGGTTTGTAGCTTAATTAACCATCAACTACAGGACAGTATTTGCAAGGAGCCCCATACTTCAAGCAAAATTCTTCTTTCTCTGAACAGCTAAGTAATTTTTGTAAAATATATGCCATTGTGATTTACAGCCACTGTATACCCATCTCATTTTTGATCAATTTTCACTCCTGTTTTCCATGAACCATCACCCTTTTTGTCATCTAATCTCTCCTGCCTGCTAACCCATAACCCTTAGAATCATAGAGCCCTACAGTGTGAAAGCAGGCCTATCAGTCTATTGAGTCCACACCAACCTTCTAAAGAGCATCCCACCCAGACCCTACATTTCCCATGACTAACCCACCTAGCACAATGGGCAATTTCCCATGGATAATCCACCCTAATCTGCACATCTTTAGACTGTGGGAGGAAACAGGAGCACCTGGAGGAAACCCAAGCAGACACAGGGAAAATGTGCAAACTCCACACAGACAGTCACCTAGGGCTGGAATCAAAACTGGGCCCCTGGCACTGTGAGGCAGCAGTGCTAACCACTGAACCACCAGGCTACTTTAAATGCATTGGTATTTAAATCTTCAAAAGGCACTCAATAAGGTGACACATAAAAGGTTATTCGATGGTAATGAGAGCATCTCAACCCTGGGCATGGTTCTGGAATAAGGGGGCACTCATTTAAAACTGAGATGTGAAGGATTTTCTTTTGTCAGAGGACAGTGAATATCCGGAAGTCTCTAGCCCAGAGAGTTGTAGAGGCTTGATCCCTGGAGGCAGAAAACTTTCCCAAATATCAGGGAGTTGATGACTATCGTAGTCAAAACGTGTGGTACTAGAAAAGCACAGCCGGTCAGGCAGCATCCAAGGAGCAGGAGAGTCAACGTTTTCGAGCATGAGTTCTTCATCAGGAATGTGGGGATGTGCCCAAGGGGGCTGAGAGATGAATGGGAGGGGGTGGAGCTATGGGTAAGGTAGCTGGGAATGCGATAGTTATGGAGATGGGGATTGATACTGATAGGTGGGAGCAGAGGCTGAAGCGGATAGGTAGGAAGGAAGATGGACAGGTAGGACAGTTCAAGAGGGTGGTGCCAAGTTGGAGGGTTGGATCTGGGATAAGGGAGGGGGGGGAATGAAGAAACTGATGAAATTGACATTGATCCCATGTGGCTGGAGGGTCCCAAGGTGGAAGATGAGGCGTTCTTCCTCCAGTTGTCAGGTGGCTAGGATTTAGCAATGAGGTGGCCCATGACCTGCATGCCCTTGGGGAGTTGAAGTGTTCGGCCACAGGGCAGTGGAGTTGGTTGGTGTGGGTGTCCCAGAGATGTTCTCTGAAACATTCCGCAAGTTGGCGTCCTGTCTCCCCAATGTAGAGGAGACCACATCGAGAGCAAAGGGCACAGTAGATGAGGTGTTTGGATGTGCATGAAAATCTCTGCCAGATATGAAAGGATCCTTTGGGGGCTTGGACGGAGGTGAGGCGGGAGGTGTGGGAGCAGGTTTTACATCTCCTGCGGTGGCAAGAAAAGGCCGGGAATGGAGGGTGGGTTGGTAGGGGTGGGTGAACCTCACGAGGGAGTCACAGAGGGAATGGTCTCTGCGAAATACTGATAAGGGTGGGGAGGGAAATATATCCCTGTGGTCGGGTCTGACTGTAGGTAGAGGAAGTGGCAGGGGATGATGTGATGTATCTGGAGGTTGGTGGGGTGGAAGGTGAGGGCCGGGGGGGTTCTGTCCTTGTTGTGGTTGGAGGGATGGGGTTTAGGGGCAGAGGTGCAGGAACTGAAGGAGATGTGCTGGAGGGCATCACTGACCATGTGGGAGGGAAATCGAGGTCCTTCAAGTAGAAGGCCATCTGGAATGTTCTGGAGTGGAATTGATCCTCCTGGAAGCAGATGCAGCAGAGGCAGACGAATCGGGAGTAAGGGAAAGCATTTTTATGGGTGGGGAGGTGGGAAGAGGTGTAGTCTAGGTAGCTGTGGAAGTCAGTGGGTTTGAAGTAGATGTCTGTGTTGAGTCTGTCGCTGGAAATGGAGATGGAGAGGTACTGGAAGGGGAGGGAGGTGTCCAAGATAGTCTAGGTGAACTCAAGGTCAGGGCGGAAGGTGTTTGTGACGTTTATGACTGTGCTGAGATGCATTAAAGAGGAGTTGAGAACAGGGGCAGGCCTGAGGAGCAGAATGGCCTTCTCCTGCTCCCATTTCTTGTGCTGTTACATTTTTGTTGCTGAGCAATTGATGAGATCAATGCAGAAGCAATGGAGACCCTGTAGCAAGTCCCTCAAGTGGGACTCTCCCCCATTTTCTGTCTCTCCATCCAACTTGAAAGTTGTGAGCCATGCTCCTGGTTGACTGTCGGCGTATTGCAGTCAGAAAGGAAAAGATCAAGCTAGCAACCTGGCATCAGGTGTTTCTGGGAGAAGAGATAATCCAACTGTCAATATCTTCACTGCCTTGATTGTAAACCTTGAGGGATGAGTGAGTTCAGTATGGTGCCAACCTTCTAAATCCACAGGCCCCATTAACACTCCAGGTCTCAAAATTGCTTAATCTCCCCTCACACTCCGTAACTAGCATGAGCATATGAGAGAATTCTGCAATTCATTGAAGTGTGAAAATTAAGGTGGTTTTATTATTTTACTTCAAACAGGTTAATCATAACAAAAATTATTCACTTTCCTTCCTTAAGTATTTAAGGAAAACTTGAATAAGTATTAAATTCACAGCAAGTAAGCATTTAAACACTCAACTGGTAAACATATCCTTTTTTTAAAATCTTTTGTGCTCAAAAGAGGAGTGGGACAAGATGAAGGTTATCCTGCCCATCTCTGTTGATTATAACAGTGTCACGCTGTGACAACACATCTGCTAGAAGGGTGGAATTTGCAATACCAGCCATCCAATCACCTTGACCAAGATGCTGAAACATATGAAACCCAGTTCTGAGGAAGGGTCACTCAATCCAAAACATTAATTCTGATTTCACTCAACACATGCTGCTGGACCACTTGAGCTTTTTCCAGCAATTTCTGTTTTTGGTTCAAACAACAAAGAACAAAGAACATGACAGCACAGGAACGGGCCCTTCGGCCCTCCAAGCCTGCGCTGATCTAGATCCTCTATCTAAACCTGTCACCTACTTTCTAAGGATCTGTATCATTCTGCAGCCTGCCCAATCATGTATCTATTATTCCCGCCTCTACCACCTCTGCTGGCAACGTATTCCAGGCACCCACCACCCTCTGCATAAAGAACTTTCCACACATATCTCCCTTAAACTTTTCCCCTCTCATTTTGAACTCATGACCCCTAGTAAATGAGTCCCCCACTATGGGAAAAAGCTTTTCGCTATCCACCTTGACTATACCTCTCATTATTTTGTAGACCTCAATCAGGTTCCCCCTCAACCTTCGTCTTTCTAATGAACTATTCAACCTCTCTTCATAGCTAGCACCCTCCATACCAGGCAACATCCTGGTGAACCTCCTCTGCACCCTCTCCAAAGCATCCACATCCTTTTGGTAATGTGGCAACCGGAACTGTACGCTGTGTTCCAAATGCGGCCGAACCAAAGTCCTATACAACTGTAACATGACCTGCCAACTCTTGTACTCAATACCCAGTCCGATGAAGGAAAGCATGCCTTATGCCTTCTTGACCACTCCATTGACATGTGTCGCTACCTTCAGGGAACAATGGACTTGAACACCCAGATCTCTCTGTACATCAATTTTCCCCAGGGCTTTTCCATTTACTGTATATTGTAGTTCACTCTTGAATTGGATCTTTATTTGATTTCTTAAAGCAATTACAGAATCACAGAATCAAATTGACAGCATGGAAAAGGCCATTTGGCCCATCATGTTTGCATGGGTCAGCAAATGATCAGTTAATATAATTCCCCATCTTCTCCTTGTAACCTTGATCAAATCCTTCTTGAATGTTTACCTTGTTCCTCTCTCTATCTCACTCTCAGGCAGAATCCTCCCAATCTCATACACATACCGGGCGAAAATCTGTCCTCACATTTGACGTCCTTCCTTTGTCAACTATCTTAAATCCGTGCCCCCTCATTCTCACCCCTTCCACCAATGGGAACAGTTTTGCCCTAACCATGCTGTCTGGACTTTCTCATGATTTTGAATCCCTCTATCACATCTCCATTTAATCTTCTCTTCTTGAAGAAAACCGTCCCAGCTGATGACACAACTGAAGCTCTTCATCCCTGCAACCAGCCTCATGCATAGGTTCGTCACTGACTTGAATGGTCTTCAAAGCTCTTGATTATGCTCATCACAGTAACAACCTTCCTCACATGAACCCCAAATCCCACACTCTTATTTAACCCGGCACCAAGCTGTAACCGTGCTTTGATCCTTTGCCAAGTCTAAAAATAACGAGCCCACTTCCTTTCAAAATCCAGCAATAAGCCAAACATTTCCTCTTGGGAGAAAATCTCTGGCGTTTTCCTTTTGTATGTCAGCTGCTTCACACAGGACCAGATGTTTGCATGTTGTTAAAGACTCAAACCATGACAGAAAGTTTGGGACTCCATCGGAGTATAATAAAGGTCTGGCAGAAGCTTTCAGTGTTCTGTTTGTTCAGGCTTCAGAAGAATGCCCTACTTCCTGTCAAGTGAACTTTTAGTCAGCTTATAACTCTGAAGCCGGACAGAAGCCTTTCATAAGGAATGCCTTGCTGCAGGTCCAACTATTTCAGTGTGAACAGTTCCCTTGCTGTTTCAAACACTTCAAAAGTGTTTTTAAGAGAAGGGACAAAAATAGAAAAGTTTAACAGCAATTTAAAGCAATGCAACCCACATTTATGGACTGATAACGCAATACCTGCAGTGTAAGGCTGTACATCAGGTGTGCGGTGCGCCTGTATCCCTGCAGCAGGATTCAGGACTCGTCGCTATCTGCTGTGTTTGTTAATGCATAGCATGGCTCATTTTCTTCCATTTCATCAAGTCATGTTGTCATGGCAGGATGCTGCATGTGTTGCTAAATGTGTCAAATATCAGCACCATGTTCTTTCCAAGTGCAAGTTTACACACTCACCTGGGATTCTAGCAGTACTGTCACCTAATGCATCTCCTGCTATCCTTTGCTCATGGCTGGTTGTGGCAGAATGTTGGAATTTTATACTCATCCACAAGTAGGTTTGACAGCATAGGTGTGGAATCTGCTAGGTGCCCTTTCTGCAGCCAACATGCCTACATTTTTATAGCGACCACAGGGATGTGGGGGTGCACAGAAAGGGCATTCAGGTTCTTACAGCCAGTGCCAATTAATATCCACTTAAGGACGTTGTCTCTCCACAATCCATATCTTACTAGCGACAGTGGGAGGTCCATTTCACGAATGAAAACCAGCAACTTTACCTGCAAGGCTTATGAACATACTGGGAACAGAAGGAGACCAGTCCGCCCCTCAAGCCTCTTCTGTCATTCAGAGGTGAGAGTCCAAACAGCCCAGTGCTGCTACACACTGATTTTAAACTGGTGATTGTAAATTGCCTTTTTTAATACTTTTTTCAATTCCTACGACTTATTTTGCGCTTTGGACATTTAAAGACCATACATTTTGATTTCCTGGATCAAGCAAGGAAGACACTGCTTTAAACAAAGGTGACTGTGCAGACAGATAGTTGCAGTTTTAAAAGTTATATTACTGGAGCACATTGTGAGTTGCATAGAATGTTTTTTTTTAAAGAAACAATGGGAGCAAAAGCAGAGAGTATGGATCAATGGATCCAGACTAATGCTTCAAACAACTTCCTTGATTCATCTTTAATGTCCATGTCCTATCTCTCTTCCTGGTCAATCTGTACTTAAAACAGGAATTTAAAAAAGGAGTATAGCTTAAGGGATAGAGTGAAAAGTTTGCAATTCCTCTTTTTTTGCCATTGGTTTGAGTTAATTTGTCTGTAATAACCATTACTGCCTTGTTAGATACAGAAACCGGGTGAACATTTTCTTTTAACCTGCGTTCATTGGTCAGGAGAACTGGGGACTTTGGGTGGTTGGAATAATTTTTTCACATTGTACTGACGTCAGGAATGCAGGGGCTTGACTTCCAACGTACTATCCAGTCAGATGTCAAAGGTACAATAACAAATTGCATGTCTTTATGAAAATTTTTTAAATGAATGCTGCGTTTATTGAGAAAGTTGGACATTTTTAAAACACTTATCCACAGCCAACGTGATATAGTCTATTAGGTAAAAAAAAATTCCAGATACCCTTAAAATAATTGTTAATAATTAGTATTACATTTTCTACAATGTTTAACTTTTCCCAATTGTCATTGTCTGTAATATTTAGTGGAAGGGATTCATTTCTAAGGCTAACATGGGATTGAAAAATACGACTTGAAAGAAGATAAAATACAACCATACTGATGAAAATAGTGTTTCACCAAAATATTTGACATCACATGAGATTTGGACTTTCTTCACCTTTCGAGATTTGAATCTATCTGGGCACTGACTTCAGACCTCGTTCTGATTGTAATCTGATTTCATCATAAAAGAGAAGCACAATACAAGTTCTGATGTTGAATCACCTGATGCGAAACATCAGCTCTGCTTTGTCTCTCCACAGATGCTGCCAGACCCACTGAAATTCAGTCTTTGTTTCAGATCTGAAGATTCCACAGATTGTTTTGCTTTACAGTCTGGTTCCTTGTGGGTAAGAGGATATTAGGATGCTCATTATGATGTTGGGAAGTATTTTCTATTACAGCAGACCCTTAAACTTCAGATATTTTTCAGTCAACTCATCCAGATGTGTTACGATACATTTCTGGAGCAAGTGGGACTTGACCCTGAACTATCCTCTCAGGCAGTGAATTGCAGATCCCCAACTGCCTCTGGGCGAAACAGTTTTTCCTCAAATCTCTTCTAAATCTCCCGCCTTTCACTTCAGGTTAACGCCCCTTTATGTCACCACATCCCATTATAAAATCAGGCATTTCTAAACCTTCAAAATCTCTAATCAGGACAGTTAATGGAACGTTTTGGTTTATCATGAGGGAAGTTGAATACGAGGGTAGAGAGGTTTTGATTCAGATATACAAGGCATTGGTGAGACCATATCTGGTATACAGTGTCCAGTGCTGGTCACCATACTTACAGAAGGATGTTAAACCATTGGAAACAGTTCAGTGAATGTTCATTAGACTAATCCCTGGAATGGATGGACTGCCTTATGAGAAAAGGCTAAAGAGGCGAGGCCAGTATCTTCTGGTGTTTAGAAGAGTCATAGGTGATTAATTGAAACATGTAAGATCATGAGGGGTGTGGAAAGGATGCTTCCTGTTTTGAGAGAAGCTATAGCTAGGAGTCATAGTTTAATAACAATGGTTTGGCCATTATTGGGTGGCACGGTGGCACAGTGGTTAGCACTGCTGCCTCACAGCGCCAGAGACCTGGGTTCAATTCCCGCCTCAGACAACTGTCTGTGTGGAGTTTGCACATTCTCTCTGTGGCTGTGTGGGTTTGCTCCAGTTTCCTCCCACAATCCAAAAATGTGCAGGTTAGGTGAATTGGCCATGCTAAATTTCCCGTAGTGTTGGGTGAAGGGGTTAATATAGGGGAATGGGTCTGGGTGGGTTGCTCTTCGGAGGGTCGGTGTAGACTTGTTGGGCTGAAGGGCCTGTTTCCACACTGTAAGTAATCATATTTGATAAATGAGGACACGTTTTCCTTTCTACCTCAGAGGGTTGTGAACCTTTCGAATTCTCTTCTCCTAAAAAGCTGTGGATAGAGGATCTTTAAATATGTTTAAGGCAGAGGTACGTAAATTCTTGATTGCCATGATGATTCGAAATTATTGGCAAGAAATGTCGAGTTGAGGTTAAAATCAGACCAGCTGTGATCTAATTGAATGACAGGGCAGGCTCGAAGGGCTAAGTGGTCAACTACTGTTCCTTGTTTGGACATAACTTTGAATTCAATCAGCAAAGCATGTTTTGGAACCTGCTGGTAGGATACCTTTCAATTTGGAGCAGTAAAACTTCAAACTAGATGGAATGGTATTACCTCCCATCCTTCTATATGAGACTGCCATTCTTCCAGAACTTCAAACTTTTCCATTTGTCTCTTGGCTTCATTTATGGTGGAGCACACGGTTTTCATGGCCTGTAGAGCCTCCATTACTGCCGCATAGTCATTATGCCTTTTCGGTGTCCTCTTCATCAGTTCCTAAATGAATGTTAACACACGTTTCCTCAAAAAACAACATTCTTAAAAACGTTAACAACTTTGAGCAAGTGGCTTTCCTCAAGGTCCTTTTTTAAAATTTATTCTGACAGGGCCAGCATCCATTGCCCATCCCTAATTATAGCTAAGGGTCAACCACATTACTGAGAGTCTGGAGTCACATATCAGCCAGACCAGGTAAGGACAGCAGTTTCCTTCCCTAAAAGGACAATGGTGAACCATGTGGGTTTTCCTCAACAAATGACAACAGATTCATAGTAATCATTACATTCTTTATTCCAGATTTTTATCAAATTCATATTCCACCACTGCCATGGTAGGAATTGAACCCAGAAGGTTACTGCAGTCACTGGCTTAACAGTCCAATGACACTTAGCCATCACCTCCCCTTGTGTCTCTTTATGAAATAATGTTTGGTAGCTCTTTCTGATTTGGCAAGGTTGAGAAGTCCACATCATTTCACCACAACCACTTTGAGAAGGTCCAATTCTCCACAGTTTGTTTTAGCAAGAAAATGGTCACGGTTTGGTGTCTTTTTCCTCAAAACAATAGTCAATTGCTTTTTTTAAAAAAAATCTTCACTTGCAGAAAGTGCATACTGCTGCTCAGGTCATCATTTTCTCTCTATTCTTGATTGTCCTGTTGAAGAGAGCAAGGGATGGAAATTGCAAACCGTAGAGAGGAGAGGAGAGAAATTCAAAAGGCAGAAGCAAGTTTGGGAAGTGGGCAGAGAGATGGCAGTAGAAGTTCGATACAGAGCAGAGTAAGGTGGTACATTTTTGTTCGGAAGAACAGCAAGAGGGTGTGTGGAATTCTAAGGGGGTTGCAGGAGCAGAGGGACCTGTCTGTATTTGTACATATATCATTAAAGGTGGCAGGTCAGTTTGAGAAAGAAGTTAGGGAGTAATTAATAAAGTATAGAGGTTTTCAAACTGTATTAATAGGGACATTAAGTACAAGAGCTAGAGGGTTAATCTGAACGTCTCTAAGACATTAGCTCAACCTCAGCTAGTGCATTAAATTCAGGTCTGGGTGCCTCATTTTCAGAAGAATGCAAGGCATTGCAGGGAGTGCAGAAAGGGTTTATGAGAATAGTTCCCAGGATGAGGAATTTCAATTCTGAAGATAGGTTGGAGAACCTGGGGCTGTTCTTCTTCAAGAAGAGATAGCTGAGAGAACTGATTAAAGTTCTCAAAATGATGAGAGTTCTTAACAAATGAAAATAGGGGGAAGTATTTCCATTCGTGAAGGAATCAAGAATGAGAGGGCACAGATTTAAAATAATTAGCGAAAGCAGTCAAAGTGATCTCAGGGAAAGCATTTTGATGTATCAAGTGGTTAGGGGCTGCACCATTGGTGGGGTCAGGTTCAATCAAGGCATTCAAAGGGGAATTGGATGGAACAAGAGTCATAGGGAGAAAGCCGGAGAATGATGTTGGATGAATTGCCCCTTTGGAGAGCTGGTGCAGATACAATGGGCCAAATGGCCACTGTAACAATTCTGTGATTCTGACTTACATACTTGAATACAACTTCTCAGCCAGAATTATCATATTAAACATCTGAAAAGTGGAGCTAAATATAATAACTTAAACACTCACATGACTTGACATTAAAAATAGACACTGGTTTACAAAAATATATATTTCCCTAAATAATTGAAGTCCAACATAATTCCAAGGTCTTCAAAGAAACAATTTGTTGTTCTTTAGAAAGACAGATTGTTTCATTTATTTCTCATCAGTTTTTGGAAATTTTAGACTGACTTTATTGAACCACAGTCTAGACAGATAAATCCATACTATTTTAACCCACCCTTTTTCAGTCGTGCAGTGTATGCTGCAGATTTATTAATATTTTGGTACTGTACACACAGCAGTGCTGCCAAGTAACAGGGAAACCAAACTGTGAAATAGACACAAAATTAAGCAACATGTATTCAAAATAGCAAAATGTAATGAAAGGTTACGAAGGATCAATCCTAATCTAGACACCATTACATTCCGTTGATCTGGGAGTGGAACGAGTGCATTGGCAGATCCACAATAGACAGTCTGTGGCACGCAACAACATGTGTCCTTACATGAAGTACCTTTAACAGAAGTGGATACTTGCATATCCTTTGTATTGGAGCAACGAGATATCCTTCAAGTGGAACATCAGGGTTCTTCCGTCCTGCCAACACCATGCAACCCTTGTGTTTCAAAATGGGACATGAATAATTAGACCACACATATATTGATAAGTGATTAATTATGCAGTAATGAAATATAGCCTGTACTGGTAAATCAGTTTTAACTGCATTCACTGCATATAAATGAAAGCAAAAGTGATATCAAAAACATCCTTTCTCTCTAGACATCCGTCTTAATTTCTGTAAGTCATATTGTTAATTATATGATACTCTCACAACATCTTTAATGACACACTTTCACAACAGACTTCCAACATGCCTCTCACTTGAAGGTGACGTGCTTTGATAAGTTACAGTTCACCAAGGAGAACTGGAAAATCAATGTCACTTTAATCAGGGATTGAAAGACCCGAACACAGGATCTTTATATAAATTGTGAAGATGATTCAAAAGGTCAAATTCTAGACAATCTCTCACCAACTTTGACAGATGAACTATAGGAAGCATTCCATCAGGGTGCATCATGCCTTGGTATGGCTACTACTCTGCCCAGGACCGTAAGAAACTATAGAGAGGGTTGTGAACACAGCCCTGACCATCACGCATTCACTGACCTTCCATCCGTTGACTCCATCTACACTTCTCGATGCCTCAGAAAGGTAGACAACATCATCAAAGACCCCTCCCACCCTGGTTATAATTTCTTCCAATCTCTTCCATCAGGCAGAAAATACAAAAGCTGAAACACACTCAATTAACTGAACGAAATAACTCCCGACCCATGTCCTTCGGATAATCAAGGTTCCTCTCTAATTAGGGACGTGACAGCAATAAATCAAATTGAATCAAATAATCTAAGTATAAAGATACACAAACACCGAAGAAAGTGAAAGAGAAGAAGGAAATCAAAAACATGCCATTAGTTGTCACGAAGCTTTGTTTTAATATTAAAAGACTGTAGCAGAACATACATATGGAAGGAGGTAAGGAATTCGATAGTATTTTATAAGAGAACAAAAAGAAATACAAAAAATGTGCGTTGAGTTTTAGTTTGACCTGAGGCAGAATTTAAGGAGGGAGAAAAGCATGTGTAAAAGCAAATTTATACCTGACAAGAACTGCAAATCAATGAATGAGGTTGGGGAGAAATGAGAAAGCTAGCTAATAGCCAGAACTGTAGTTGACAAAATTTTAGTACCTGATTTTGGACTGTAATTTATGATCCTATTAGTACATGCCAAAGAAACTGCCCTCTTACGTACTATGACCTCCAGCAGCAGCGCGAAATGAGTTTGTAGCACATCAGCAGCTGCATTTTCAACATGCCATTAACTTGTATTGTTGTAATTTTTAGTTTCGAACGAGTAACAACGACAATGAAAGGGCTTCCACAAAGAGAATGAACAGTCAGTATCCGAACTCCAATGTGAAGAAAGTCAGGCAGTGAGAAGCCCAAATACCAGATCCCTATGAACCCACTGTGTAGATTACCTTTCAAAAGTCTGGCTACTAAAGGATGGAATTACCAGCACAGAGAGAGTAGCAAATATATATTTGACATATGTTCACTGCCCTCTCTCAGTCTATACATAGATTTTATAATACATATTATATATCAATATAAATATCAAGTTCAATAATTTTAGAACCTAAACATCTCCTTCCATGTCCTTTACCCACCCCTCTCACCCCAGGACCTGTCATTATATGGGCTGCTTTAAGCATAGCCAACCCATTATCACCCACCCATTGCCTCCGTGAACACCTCTCTAGCTTTTTGTCTTCCCTAGCTCATAATCAACAATCCCTTTTGTTCCCCTCTCTCTCTCTCTCTGGGTTCCCATTCCACTATCTGCTCACACCTTTCCCTTCAACCCCTTGTCAACAAAATAAGTAACACTTTTACTCAGATGCTATCAGTTCTGAATATGGGTCATCAGACTCTAAATGTTAATTCTGTTTTCTCTCTACAGCTGTTGCAGACCTACTGAGTTGCTCCAACAATTTCTGTTTTTGTCATACATGTGACACACGAGACTTAAGGGTCAGAGCTGGCAATGCACTCACTCAGTCATCATTTGTCAATGCTAAATTTGGATGTCTGGACACAGAATTGGCTGTCCCGTCGAAGACAGAGGGTGATGGTAGATGAAAAGTATTCAGCCTGGAGCTCAGTGACCAGTGGTGTTCTACAGGGATCGGTTCTGGGACCTCTGTTCTTTGTGATTTTGATCAAAGACTTGGATGAGGAAGTGGAAGGGTGGATTAGTAAATTTTCCGCTTACATGAAGGTTGATGGGTTGTGGGTAGTGTGGAGGGTTGTTGTAGGTTGGAACAGGACATAGACAGGATGCAGAACTGGGCTGATAAGTAGCAGATAGTGTCCAACCTGGAAAAGTGTGAAGTCACTCACATTGGAAGGTCAAATTTAAATGCTGAATACAAGGTTAAAGGGAGGATTCTTGGCAGTGTGGAGGAACAGAGGGATCTTGGGGTCCATGTTCATAAATCCCTCAAAGTTGCCACCCAAGTTGTGAGGGTTGTTAAGAAGATTTATAGTGTGTTGGCTTTCATTAGCAGGGAGATTGACTTTAAGGGCTATGAGGTTATGCTGCAGCTCTATAGAGCTCTGGTTAGACCACACTTGGGATACTGTGTTCAGTTCTGGTCATCTCATTAGAGATGGTGCACAGGAGATGCTGCCTGGACTGGAGGGCATGTCTTATGAAGAAAGGTTGAGGGAGCTAAGGCTTTTCTCATTCGAGTGAAGAAGAATGAGAGGTGACTTCACAGAGTGCACAAGATGATGAAAGGCATAGATAGAGTGGATAGCCAGAGACTTTTTCCCAGGGTGGACAAGGGGGCATAATTTCAAGGTGATTGGAGGAAGGTTTAGGGGAGATGTCAGAGGTAGGTTCTGTATACAGAGAGTGGTGGGTGCGTAGAATGCACTGCCAGTGGTGGTAGTAGAGTCAGATATTTTAGAGACATTTAGAGGCACATGGATGACAGTAAAATGAAGGGCATGTAGGTTAGTCTAATCGTAGAGTAGGATAAAAGGCCAGCACAACATCGAGGGTCGAAGGGCCTGTAATGTGCTGTACTGTTCTATGTTTTAAAATGACCTTTCAATGTGACAGCATCATCACAATAATCCTTGGGTCATGACTGAACAGAAACATAACTGGATCAGCTACGTAAACAGTGGGCTTCAAAACCTAGTGCAGAAGTTGGGAGGTCTGAGGCAACTAACTCATGTCCTTACTTTCCAAATCCTTCCATGGTCTTCATGCATAAATTAGGGGTTTTATAGAATGTTCTCCACTTGCCTGGATGTAGTTCTATTACAGGCCAGACCAAACCCCTAAAAACATATCAAGACGACAGCCCAGACATTAACTTTATCTTGTTTAAGGCAGGTGTAATGCATTGCTTTCCAAATGTGATTTGATTGGACAAACTACTCGACTTTAAACAAATTACACTATATTTTTGCACCACAGTTAAAATACAAACAAAAATAAAAGAATTGGCATAACTGCAACTCTATTGAAACATCTAACAAAACCATGTTAATTAACTACTACTCATAAACAGCTCCAATATAGCAGCGACCCATAAATACATCTTTGGCAAAGGTAACTTCAGCAAAACAGATTTCCCTCACTTGCTATCTCATCTAATCCAGGAGAAGGAACACTGATAGAATGAATCTAGCAGCATCAGAGAGTGACCTGTATCTAGCAGCTGCAACTCCAAAGCCCAACTTCAATAATTGAAAACAAAACAAAAACTGTGTGTGCCTGACTCTACCCACTCACACTTCCTTTGTCTACTTTAAAAAAAGACCGCAAGTTATTCATTCTGTTTTCCATGGAGCAGACACCTCAACACCAGGTTTACAACATCCCTTTTCAAGAGAAAAGGCACATATCACCACAAGTTCCAACAATACTTGCTCTGATCCCAGGTGATATTAGTACTGAACAATCTGGCTTGATAGATCATACTTAACATTTTTAACATTTAACAAAGTGGTCTTTCACTGAAAAACAAATATGTGGTGCTATCCGGTTAGTTTTAGTAATAAAACAGAAGTTTATTACACAAAATAAAGCTGTGAAATAGAATAAACTAAGCCATTTACATATAATGTAAGTTTAAAGATTTCAAAATCCCATTAATCCCAACAGCATCCTTTGACAGGACTCAAACACCAGAGAGAGCATTCCCTTCTCTATTACACATAGAATAGATTACATGTACCTTCAATTTCCCAGTCCTGAGAATCTGATTCCCTCTTCCTTGCATCCGCATAGAACCAAGCTTAGATTTTCTCAGCTTCAAATAACACCTTTAGAATTTTAACCAAACACTTCTGGTCTGGAACATCTAAACTAAACATCTTACTCTGAGGTAATCTGCACATTCAACTTTAGCCAAGCTTTTGCAAAATTGTTAAACTGAAACCCATAAGTTTTTTTTTCCAAGGTACAGGTGTTTCCATTAATCAAAAGAAAAAAAAAACAATTAATTATGGCTATCTCAACTGAAAATTAAATCAATAACTCTTTGTTCACCTGTAAAAACTGTCTCAACTAAAACAAAACCCCGTAACAGCTCAGGTATTTACTGTCACATTTTTGTATAGAAATCACCACCACTACACAAACGCCTCCAAGTTAATTATTGCCCTTCAGGCAGCTTGACATTTAAAAAGTTACAAATTACATTAAAATATATCACAAACTTTACCTCACACAATTTACAATTTTAACAACATGCAGAACAAAGCAGACCACTTGGCTGGCACTCTAATCACTATGGGTACAGTGACTACAGTTTGTGTCACCTGAAAGATCCATCTGAAAGATGCTTCGACAACTTAAGAATACTTCTTTAACAAGCCCAAGACCTCAACCAATCTCAAAAGACACAAATGTCTCCATCTGCAAGTTTCCCAAAGTCAAACCTGTATTTTAAAGTATATTGCTGTTCTTTTAGCATGTGGTCCATTCCTGAAGAAGGGCTTATGCCCGAAACATCGGTTCTCCTGCTCCTTGGATACTGCCTGGCCTGCTGTGTTTTTCCAGCACCACATTTTTCAACTTCCCTTTTTATCACAAAATTTGAAATGAAAATACATTTATTCTGGTCACCCCTGGAATCAAGGTTTTGGTACATCAACCGAAGCACCAAGGAGTCTTGGAATAAAAGTTTAAACAAATTTTCATCCATGTTTCCTCCATGTGGTCAGTTCCAAACTAACTTGTGTGTTAATCCCCAGGAAGATAAGTCTGTTTCTGGTCTGCACCAGCACCACAAAATTCGTTAAAGCTTCTAAACTATTAATCCACTTATCTCACTTACAAATATCTCGTATTTCATATATTAGATTCTTGGTTTGATACTTGAAAGGATTTATCTCATCTATAAATAGACAACTATAATTAATGTGGTCCAATAATGTACAAATACATTTGTAAGGTACCAATTTTGATATTGAAAATCTGGAAAAATTTTGGAGACATTCAGCAGGCAGACAGACAGCATCTGTTATGTCACTGGACACTGCAGGTACAAATCCTTCTGTCAAATGTTTCCATCTATTGGTGCTACTTTGCCTCATGGAGAGCAACTACAGTTCAATTCAAGAACAGCATTGTGTGATAGTTCGGCAGCATGTTCTCTGTAGTTCAGGTAGGAGGTTGATGATAATGAATGACCAAACATAAACCATTTTGCATCCACAAAACATATAAAACCTACAGTTTTAAAGAATGATTTTAACCAAGCACACCCAGATGAGCAGCAAGACTTGGCTGAATCTATTTTATCAATTACCACCCACTCACACATCAAGAATGCCTTGTCAAAATTCATATTTATCACTGGATATGAATTACTAGTACTGCAGAAAATCTTTTTTGCTTTTTGGCATTCAATTATGTAGAAGGAAAGGAGACTTTACCAGTAAAAAGGTCCGTACAGTCTGTATTTTATTTAGTTCCAAAAGTAGCCTTTGTGCTTTCTCCTGATTACTGCAGTACTCATCATAGATAGAAAATCGATGTCTCTGTATTTCAAAGAAAAAAAACTCGATAAGCAACTCTTGTGAATTGTTGGTTAGTGCAAAAATCTGTTCTAGTAGTGTCGATAAAAGCTTTAAATGTATCAATTACAACAAAATAGGTGAAGGTCTTGTTGAATTAGAGAACTGTTGGACAGCTCCCTTAATAGAGAGAGGTAATGGTTTCACCTGAGGGTCACCACGCCTCAGGCAGGGAGTGAGGTTGAGAATGTACAAAGTTCATGTTAACCTTAGTCAATGTGTAAATGTTGTGTTGGTATTACTCTGCATCACAAACAAGTCATCCAGCCAACTGAGCTAACCAACCTGCATCCATTTAATACACAATATCGGCAGCAGACATCACTGGTTAGTTTCCTTGTTTCAATGATAAAGGAATTCAAACAAGAACACTGCTTAGCATTGCTCAATGCTGGAGGCAGTGTAACCAGGACATGCAGCGATAGGAAATTAAATCCAACTCAGCCATCTGAATCTTCCTACACTCTAAAATCCATGAGTGGTAGAGTTGTGATGGAGTGAGTGAACAATTACATTATCACTCGGGCAGTTTAAATCCAAAGAGCTGCCATTTGCTTTCTAAAGTGCAAGGCTTACTTTCACAAGGGATGGTAACATAGTGACCAAACTTCACTTGTTAGAATGACTCAGCATTGGTCACATTTTGGGATCAAACTCTTGTGCTAACAAGTCCTGAGGTAACAGGAAGCTTCCAGTTCTGCCCCTCCAAACACCAGCTCCAAAGAATGAGTTTGGGGAAATGATCAGACCTGACTAATACACTGCAGGGTTCCTGGCCCATTGTGGTGATTGGAAGACGGCCTAGTGGTTTTCATTGGCTATAACATCCTTGATTGGGGATGTTAACCTGGGGCTAATCAGGGAGCCCTGGCTGACAGATATAAACAGGAGATTAAACTGGCCATCAACAGGTCGAGGCAGCGGGCTGTGGAGGGGGTCGTTAGGGCCAACTGCCTGCCCCTCCTCCGCGGTTACGTTAGGGCCTGGGTGTCCTTGGAGAAGGAGCACGCGGTGTCCAACAACACCCTGGAGTTGTTCAGGGAGAGGTGGGCGCCGCAGGGAGTGGAGTGCATCATTTCTCCCTCCAACTCTATTTTGATTTAGTCCCTACCCTCCCCTTCACTGTTTTGATCACACAGCACTGCCCTTTGATGTGAAGGGCAGTGTTTGTCACTGGCCACCCGGGTGTTTTCCTATATTCCTGGTGGTGGAAATTGAATAAAGATCGGTGCACTTTGTGTCTTCCACTGTGTCCCACACCTGCACACACACACCATGGGTGCTGGGGAACAAAAAGGAAAAAAAAAATAAACAGCAGATTTGATCACAAAAAAAAGAAAAAAAAAGAAAAAAATAATCAGGGGATTGTCAGGTGGTAGTGTGGGAAGAAAAAAAAGAAAAACATAAACAGGAGATTCAGATAGTCTGCTCATTTCAGGGACTGGCTCTCAGCTAGCTGGTCAGAGTCTATGTACTATGCAAATGTAAGTAAAGGGTGACTTGGTGATGGAATAATGGCCTCTGTGCAGTTATTTCACTCTTGATATATGTGAGTACCATTTCAAACACAGCACATCGTTTCTATGTTCTGGACATTTTCTACATATTGTACAGATGGAACCTTGTTTTCAAAAAAGCATGTAGAAAATTATCAATAAAAGGGACACTTCACAATTATTTGTCATGATACACACTTAATATTGATTAAAACAATCAAAGACATGTATTGCCACTGACCTCTATCACCAAATTAAACCAAATTCAACAGGAAGGAGAATTCACAAAATTTTATCAGGATGGTAGCATGCATCCTCATGATAGTCAATACCTATGTCAGGGCCATATTATGTTTAAAAGTCTGTAAGGCCCTTAGCAGGAAGTTTTATCTACAAAGCACAACTTGTAACTTTGAGGTGGGATTTATTTCTTGCTGATCTCACTGGCTGTAAGCGCAGATTCCCCTACTAATGAGAACAATCCACTATATTATTTGTATTAGTCTAGAAAAGTTATGCTATATTTCCCAAATAGAAGACTATGATCTTATACACAAAGCAAGATCAAATATTTAACTACAGATTTTATCTAATATTTCAATATGTACCAAGAAAATACATCAATTATTTCCTGTTATATTATTTTCCTTAATTAGTAAATTTTTTTGTAATTTGCCCATGGAATGGCAGGTAAAAAGTATATTTCCTTCTGAATATATGAGCAATGCTCGATACTGCCAAGGGAATTGACAGTTTTTAGTAATTAGCTACCTCCATCTAGAGATTTGTGGTTGTTGCTATATATGTGACCATAAAACTGATGTTCAAATAAGAAGCAAATGTCAAACACTTATAGAATCATAGAGATGTACAGCATGGAAACAGACCCTTCAGTCAAACTCTTCCATACCGACCAGATATCCTCACCTAATCTAGTCCCATTTGCCAGCATTTGGCCCATATCCCTCTAAACCCTTCCAATTCATATACCCATCCAGATGCCTTTTAAATGTTGTAATTGTACCAGCTTCCACCACTTCCTCTGGCAGCTCATCCCAAACACGCACCACCCTCTGTGTGAAAACGTTGCCCCTTAGGTCCCTTTTAAATTTCTCCCTTCTCACCTTTAGTCTATGCCCTCTAATTTTGGACTCCCTTACCCCAGGGAAAAGACTTTGGCTATTCACCCTATCCATGCCCCTGAAGTTTTATCATTACTGAACTATGGAATGCCCTCAACAATCATTTCCAGAATTTTATGTTTTAATATGTGCTTCATGTTGGTCTTTTAATAAAGCAAATGAAGTAATGGCATTATTCAATATGGGTTTACATAAATGCATATATATACTGAATGAATAAAAAACACTTTTTAAATTAACATTGCTGTTATTGTATCCTCAATAGAAAGTTAAAAATCACACAACACCAGGTTATAGTCCAATAGATTTAGTTGGAAGCACTAGCTTCCGGAGCTCTCCGAACTATAACCTGGTGTTGTGTGATTTTTAACTTTGTACACCCCAGTCCAACACCAGCATCTCCCAATCTCAATAGAAAGCTGTGGTTTAACTAGTAGCTCAATAAGAGAAGAAAATATTGGAGTCAGTCAGTCCTGCCAGAGTTACTGATACATACAAATTGAAGAAAGCAGTTTCCCAATTCATGATGGGCACTAGGTTCAGGTAACAGATGCTCCTCAATGATACTCAGGAATTCTTTGTGCACAGCAAGTATGTCCTCAATATTGGAGAACAATGTCTGGAAGGTAAACATGAGAAACACATCATCAACAAAGTTCAAGTGGTGGAAAACTGTCTAATTTTCTGTGAAGACGAACTTCCAACAAAGAGCCCAGATTTTTCCTAACCTCATAATCCCACTGTCCTCACACAGCCACCCACAGACATGTTTCCCCCCCAACTTCACTGGAGATGGTAATGAATGCTCCGCGTGCCCTAGCACATCAATGGGGTAGAGGTTCTCAGGTTGCAACCAAATGGCCCACATGTGACCACAGAGGGTATCTCTGGTCTTCCAATGAACTGTGAAGAAAGTGGAAACAGGAACCCTTGGGTAAGTTTCTTTACACCTCCCTAGTCCAAAGGCTTCAAAGGATATGTTTTTGAGTCTCAGCTCACATACATTAACTCGGCATTGATAACAAGGAATTGTTTTAACCTGATTATTTTCTAAACGGAAAAAAATTCAGAAGTCTGAAGTGCAAAGAGACTTGGGAATTCTAGTCCAGGATTCTCTCAAAGTAAACTTGCAGGTTGAGTCAGTAGTTAGGAAGGCAAATGCAATGATGGCATTTATGTTGAGAGGGAAAAAGTGAGGACTGCAGATGCTGGAGATCAGAGTCGAGAGTGTGTTGCTGGAAAAGCGCAGCAGGTCAGGCAGCATCCACGGAGCAGGAGAATCGACATTTCAGGCAAAGGCCCTTCATCAGAAATGGGAAGAATTCTCCTGCTCCTCAGATGCTGCCTGACCTGCTGTGCTTTTCCAGCACCATAGTCTCAACATTTATTTTGAGAGGACTTGAATATAAAAGCAGGGATGTACTTCTGAGGCTCTATAGGCCTCTGGTCAGACCACATTTGATGTATTGTGCACAGTTTTGGGCCCCAAATCTCAGGAAGGATGTACTGGCCCTGGAGCATGTTCAGAGGAGTTTTACAAGAATGGTCCCAGGAATGAAAAGCTTAACATAAGAGGAGCATTTGAGGACTCTGGGTTTATACTCAATGGAGTTTATAAGTATATGGGGTATTTAATTCAAGCTTACAGAATACTGAATGGCCTGGACAGAGTGGATGTTGGGAAGATGATTTCATTGGTAGGAGAGACCACGTCCTGAGGTCACAGCCTTAGAGAAAAGGGATGACCCTTGAGAATGGAGATACGGAGAACATCTTCAGCCAGAGAGTGGTGAATCTGTGGAATTCATTGCCACTCAAGGCTGTGGAGGCCAGGTCATTGAGTATATTTAAGACAGAGATAGATAGGTTCTTGAGTATCGAGGGAATCAAGAGTCATGGGGAGAAAGCAGGAGAGTGGGGTTGAGAAACTTATCAGCCATGACTGAATGGCGGAGCAGACTTGATGGGCTGAAGGCCTAATTTCTGCTCCTATGTCTTATGTTTGTATGTGATCTTGGGTTCCTGTCAGGTTCACTGTAGGGTAAAACTAACTCAAGAGGCTGATTAACCTTTCGCGATTCCTACTCATACGCTCTTACCTTAACAGTTTCTTCAGTCACATTCTTGTCAACTTTAGAAGCAACGTGCTGCACCATTCGCTGCATAAATGCCTGATAAAAACAACATACTTGTGTTACCTTACCTTGCAGTACAGATTGGAGTTAGTAAAGCCAGAGCTAGGACTTGTACATGTGCAATACAGCATTCCGAGTTGAAACAACTTGCAAAGTGAAATGGATGACTAAGTATAAAAGATGCTCAATACAGTACTTCAACAAATACAACACTCAGTACTTTAGATGGTCAAAACTCCACCTATTCAAAACGGTGTCTGGTGCAGGGATCAGCTGGACTCATACAACCACATGCACTGACTAACCTACATGCACATGTACTTACAAATTAGGAGCATAATTAGATATTCATCCCCTCAAGTGTATTCCAAACTTCAAAAAAGATCTGAATTCTCCATATTCTTGCCTAACCCTGATAACCTTTCAACCCTTGCTTGTCACGAATCTATCAACCTCTGTCAGCACGGTTGTTCAATAGTTAGTACTGCTGCCCCACAGCACCAGGGACCCAGGTTCAATTCCACCTTAGGCAGCTGCCTGTGTGGAGTTTGCACATTCTCCCCGTGTCTGCATGGGTTTCCTGCAGGTGCTCTGTTTTCCTCCCATAGTCCAAAGATGTGTAGGTTAGGTGGATTGGCCATGGGAAATGCAGGGAAAGGGTAGTGGGATAATGTCTGGATGCAATGCTCAATGGGCCGAATGGCCTGTTCCCACACTGTAGGGATTCTATGATTAATGCTTTTCAAGGAAGAGCATTACAAAGATTCACAACCCTCTTGGAGCAAAAGATTTCTGGATGAAAGTTTGCTCACTAAGCTGGAAGATTCATTTTCAGATGTTTCATCATCATACCAGGTGACGTCACCAGTGAGCCTCCGGAGAAGCACTGATGTTAACGACCCGCTTTCTATTTATGTGTTTAGGTTTCCTTGGTTGGTGATGCCATTTCCTGTGGTGATGTCATTTCTGTGGTGATGTCATTTCCTGTTTTTTTTTTATCTCAGAGGGTGGCAAATGGGGTCCAAGTCAATATGTTTGTTGGTAGAGTTCCGGTTGGAGGTAAAAAGACTTCCCTCAATCTCTTTTTTAAATATGCAAGCAACCTCTATTTTGAGCAGAAACCTCTAGTTTTAAATTCTCCCACAGGGAAAAAAACACACATTGTCCTAACCCCTCAGGGATCATCCATGTTACAACCAAGCCACCCCTTACGCCCTGAAATGTCAGAGTGAAGAAGAACCTGGAACAGGAAGGGAAGGGATCCAGACGTCAATTGCCCATATTAGGTTTTATTGGTAGAGGGATTGAGTTCCGGAGCCGTAATTCATGCTGCAACTGTACAAAATACTAGTGCGGCCTCACTTGGAATATTGTGTACAGTTCTGGTCGCCCCATTACAGGAAGGATGTGGAAGCATTGGAAAAGGTACAGAGAAGATTTACCAGGAGGTTGCCTGGTCTGGAGGGAAGGCCTTATGAGGAAAGGCTGAGAAACTTGTGTCTATTCTCATTGAAGAGAAGAAGGCTAAGGGGGGATTTGATAGAGACACACAAGACGATCAGAGGATTAGATAGGGTGGGCAGTGAGAGTGTTTTTCCTAGCATGATGATGTCAGTTTGTACGAGGGGGCATAACTACAAATTGAGGGGTCATAGATTTAAGACAGATATCAGAGACAGGTTCTTTACTCAGAGAGTGGTAAGGGCGTGGAATGCCAATGCATAACTCAGCCACGTTAGGGAGATTTAAACAATCTTTGGATAAGCACATGGATGATGATGGGATAGTGTAAGGGGATGGGCTTAGATTAGTTCACAGGTTGGTGCAACATCGAGGGCCGAAGGGCCTGTTCTGCGCTGTATTGTTCTATGTTCTGTGTTGGTACCAATGATATTGGCAGGACTAGAAAGGAGGTTCTGCTTTGAATAGGAAGGAGCCAAATTACAAGAAAAAGCACCTCCGAGCTAATATCCCTGGGTTACCACCTGAGCCACAGGCAAACTCACATCAAGTAAATAAAGGCAAGGAGTGAAATGTGTGGCTGAAAGACTGGTGCAGGAGCAAAGGATTTCACTTCATGGGACTTGAGCCCCAGTGCTGGGATAGTAGGGAGCCAAAATGAGACCAGTGTCATAGAGTCACAGAGATGTGCAGCATGGAAACAGACCCTTCAGTCTTACTCGCCCATGCCGATCAGATAGCCTCAACTTATCGGGGTCTCATTTGCCAGCATTTGGCCCATATCCCTCTAAACCCTTCCTATTCATATACCTGGCCAAACAAATAAATAGGGCTGGAGAGAGGGCTTAATTAGAGAGGGATAAAGGGGGTTTAGGAGAAGGGAAATGTAGGAGTATAAAGCCAAAGAATATTGTAGCATTACAAAGCAGCTATTTGGATAAGGACACTCAGAGGGAGTCAAGAAGGGACAGAATACACAAACATAGAAAACTAGCAATAAATCAGGTCAAAGGGGAAAGAAATAGTAACTAGGCAAAGATAATGGCTCTTTATTGAATGCGTATAGTATATGGAACAAAATAAATATGGGTGGCTTGGTGGCTCAGTAGTTAGCACTGCTGCCTAACAGCACCTGCGTGACTGCATTGGTTTCCTCTGGGTGCTCCAGTTTCCTCCTACAATCCAAAGATGTGCAGGTCAGGTGAATTGGCTATGCTAAATTGCCCCATAGTGTTAGGTGCATTAGTCAGGGGTAAAATGTAGGGGTATGGGAATGGGTCTGGGTGGGTTGGTCTTTGGAGAGTCGGTGTGGACTTGTTGGGCCAAAGGGCCTGTTTCTATACTGTAGGGAATCTAATATAATCTAAATGAATGAATGGCACAAATACAGGTTAATGGGAAGCCATTACAGAGACGTACGGATCAAAACTAGCATCTAAATATTCAGGGTTACGTGACTTTGTCAAAGGACAGAGAAAAGTGAAAGAAATAAAAGAAAACAAAGAACTGCGGATACTGGAAATCTGAAACATAAACAGAAATTGCTGGAGAAACTCAGCAGGACTGGCAGCAGCACTGGGAAGAAAGCAGAGTTGACGCTTTGACTCTGGTGATTCTTCATTAGAAAGGACAGGGTGATGGGTTAGCTTTGTGGGCACAAGATGGTACAGGATGGATTGGATAATCCATACGCATGGAGGCAAGAAATAAAACGCAGAAGACGATAATGGAATGAACAGTCGATAGGCTCTGCAAACAGTAGCCCAAGAGTGGGACAGAGCATAGCTCAGGAGATAATGAAGGCGGGATCGAGATTAGAGTGGTGCTGAAAAAGCACAGCGGGTCAAGCAGCATCCAAGGAGCAGGAAAATCTACGTTTCAGGCAAAAGCCCTTCATCAGGAATAGAGCTCTATTCCTGATGGGCTTTTCCCCAAAACTTCCAATTTCCTGCTCCTCGGTAGCTGCATGACCTGCTGTGCTTTTCCAGCACCACTCTAATTTAGACTCTGGTTTACAGCATCTGCAGTCCTTGTTTTTACCTAGATAATGAGGGTGGCATGGTGGCTCAGTGGTTAGCACTGCTGCCTCACAGCGCCAGGGACCCATGTGCGAATTCCACCCTTTGCACATTCTCCCCATGTCTGCATGGGTTTCCTCTGGATGCTCCAATTTCCTCCCACTATCTAAAGATGTACAGGTTAGGTGGATTGGCCATGCCAAATTCCCCATTGTGTGCAGGGATGTGCAGGCTAGATGGGTTAGCCATGGGAAATGAGGGTCACAGGGATAGGGTGGGTCTGGGTGGGATGCTGTTTGAATGGGCAGTGGAGACTCAATGGGCCGAATGGTCTGCTACTCCACTGAAAAGACAGTGCATTAATTAAGAGTGACTTTATTCGTCATCTCGACTGGGATAGTCAGATTGGCAGTGATACCCTTGAAGATGAGTTCAGTAACAGTATTCAGGACTGTTTCTGAGAACAATATGTGATAGATCCAACCAGGGATCAGGCTATTTTGGATCTGGGGATGTGTAATGAGGCAGGTTTATTAAAGGATGTCAGAGTAAAAGATCCCCTCAAAAGCAATGACCATAACATGGCAAAATGTACCATCAGTTTCAGAGGGAGGAACTGGGAATAGATACAACTGTGCTAAGCTTATCAGTGATAATTACAAAGAAATGAGGGTTGAGAGGATTATTTAATAGTTCACGGTTCACAACAAAGACATATTCCAGTGTTGAAGAAAGCTTCTAGGAAGGGGATAAATCAACCAGGGTTAATCACAGAAGTATCAAATTGAAAGGAAAAACATAAATATGGCAAAGAATTGTAGTAAACTAGAGAATTGGAAACGTTTTAAAGATCAACAAAAGAGGACCAAAGATATAATAAAGAAGGAAAAAAATTAAGCTTGAGCAAATACTTACAAGCAATATCAAAGCAGACAGCAAGAGCTTCTTTAAATAGAGTCATAGTGTCATACAGCACGGAAACAGACCCTTCAGGTTAACACATCCCCCGCCAACCACGTTTCCCAAACTAAACTTGTCCCACCTGCCTGCATTTGGCACAAACCCCTCTAAACCTTGCCTATTCATGTACCTGTCCAAATGTCTTTGAAATGTTGTAACTGTACCTGCATCTACCACTTCCTCTGGCAGTTCATTCCACACATGAACCAGCCTCTGTGTGAAAAGGTGGACCCTCAGCTCCCTTTCAAATCTTTCTCCTCTCACCTTAAAAATATGCCCCCTAGTTTTAAACTCCCCACGCTAGAGAAAAAGGCCTTAGGTATTCACTTTATCTATGCCCCTCATGATTTTATAAAACTTTATAAGCTCATGCCTCAGCCTCCTAGGCTCCGGTGAAAAGAGTCCCAGCCTATCCAGCCTCTGCTTATAACTCAAACCCTGCAGTCCTGACAACATCCCGGTAAATCTCTTCTGAACTCTCTCTAATTTAATAACACCTTCCTGCAGCAGGGCAACCAGAACTGTACGCAGTACTCCAAAAACGGTGTCAACTTGCTGTACAACCTCAACATGATGTCCTAACTGTTAAACTCAACTGTCTGAGCAAAAAAGGAACATAGGTCCCCTAATGAATGAGGCTGGGAAAATAACAATGGGAAATTAGGAAATGACAGAGGAGTTGAATAAATGCTTTGCATCAGTTTTCACAGCAGAAAACAATAATAACTTTTCAAAATGTATTAAAAATGCAAGGGCCAAGAGGAGATCCAAGATGGTGGTGATCCTGTAGGTCTGCCCAGCTGAGCTCTGCACCAGAACCCAGGCAAGGTGGTGCATTCACCCCTCTTTCTGAACGATTGTGGTAAAAATCGATAGTTTTAGATCTCCAGTATTGCTGTGTGTCAGTTTAATTGAGTGAGGAAGATGACCAAGGGAAAAGGACAGCGAGGATTGCAACAAGTAGGGCACTACGCCCACTGCCACAGGCTCGGCCTCCGTGAACGTCCCAGGGGACTTACCTATGGAGCAAGACCTGGTCTCAGAGTTTGTGAAACTCCAAGAGAATATCAGTTCAGCGATGGAGGAGACCCGGACCAGGCTGGAACCGATCTTGACCATGCAGCAGAAGCATGATCAGGAGATCCAGCGTCTCGGCAGCGCGTGGTGGATGTGGAACCGCGGACCGTGGCTTCCAAAACCGTGGCAGAATCCTTGGCGGGTCAGGTCCAGGCCCTGGAAAGGCAGGTACAGAGCAGATTGATGACCTCGAAAATCAAGGCCATCACTTGATCAGGATGCTGGAACGGGAGAAGGAAGGCCAGCTTGTCAGCATTCTGGAGCAATGGCTCCCGCAGGGTTTGAAGCTGGAAGTCAGGGCGGGCCGGTTGCAGGTCGAGTGGGCCCACTGGGTTGCAGTGCGCAGGCCCGGATCAGACCATCGCCCCCACCTGGTCCCAGTGCGACTCCAGCGCTACAGAGATCAGCAAATGGGACTGGAAGCTTCTAGAGCACTGGGGAAGGATCCACAGGCCCTGATATACAAAGGATCAAGAATTATATTTTTCCAAGACTTTTCTGCAGCTGTGATCCGTAAGAGGAGGCTTTTGGTGGGGTAAAAAGGAGGCTGCGGGACTTGAATATTCAGCACTCTGTAAGATATCCGGCAGTGTTACGTTTCATCCACGGAGGATCCGTATTTAATTTTGACTCATCGGAAAAGGCAAAGGACACCTTAAAATAAACTGGCTGGCTCAAATAATACAGACAAAAGTGTTCACGTTGTTTTTCCATTGTTTGCCTGATTTACCTGGTTTTGTTTTTTTAATATATGGAGGGCCCCTTTTTCTCTTTCACTCTCTTCTCTCTTCTTTCTCCCGTCCTATTATCTTTTGTTTCTCTATCATTCCCTTTTCGTTTCGCTCTCTTCGTATGGTTTGGGGGGGTGCAGGTAGGGTTTACCAGGATTGCCTAGGGTCAAAGTACGCTTGAGATGGGCTGGGTGCCCACTTTTAATTTTCTTGTTGTAAGATGCATGTAACTTTTTTTTACTTTGTTTTTCTGGAAGGTACTCCACAGGGCTTATTTCGCACTGGAATGGCTTGCAAAATTGAAAACAGAAATGTCTCCAATGTGCCTCAAATGTAAAACGGATATTGGTATCTTACTCATTACTTGTGGTCATGCCGCAAGCTTTGTTGGTATTGGAGCGCTATAGCGAGTGTTTTGGAGTGGGTCTTGGGAACCGAGGTCAAGGTAGATCTGGTGTCTCTCCTCTTGGGTCTGCCGAGTCTCCCCTCTTTGGATGTGCATGGGAAGGAACTGTTTAATATCCTTTCACATTGTGCGAGGAAGCACATTCTGATTAGCTGGGTGTCAGAGAATCTCCCCCAGCCCTCTTGGGGTGGCGTAGGTTAGTTATGGAGCACATCCCCCTGGATTTCAGGACTATTTCATAGATCGTGGGGGCCCTTTTTGAACTATATAGACGCAGACTTGTCGACCATATTGGTCAGGGCCTTTGTGTAGCCACAGGGGTTATGTCTGGTGGACCGGGGAGGAGGAATCCCGAATAAATACAGGTTTGCCAACTGATGCTCCCGGTGATGGGGTGCTTTGGTGGGGTAGCGCTGAGTGTTGTAACTTAATTTAATTTAATTTGCCTTGGTTCAATCCAATCTAATTTAGTTTTTTATTGTTTAATTTATTTATTGGATTGTAGTTTGCATCGGGTTTTTTATTCTTTTAAAATTGTTTTTGGAGTAGACCAGCAGTTTGTTTATTGTTATTGGTGTCATAATATAAGATTGTTATACCATTTTGTAGTAATTTTACAATTTTGTAAAAATTTCTTTAAAAATTTTCAATAAAAATTTACAAAAAAAAAAGGAAGCGCTAAAAGGAAAAGACGAGATAAATACAATAACACAACTAAAGAGAAAGGGGGCTAAAGGTGATAAATCCCCTGGACCTGAGGAATGCATCCTAAAGGATGACAGGAGTAGCTACAGAGATAATGGATGCAATGGTTATAATCTTCCGAGAGTCCTTGGATTCAGGAAAAGTCTCAGTGAATTAGAAAATTGCCAATGTAATGCTTTTATGTAAAAAGCAAGGAGAAAACAAAGTATATTATAGGCTAGTTTACTTAGCATCTATTACTAGAAAAATGTCAGAGTCCATTATAAAGGGGGTAATAACAGAGCATTCAGACATACATGAAATGATAAAGCAGAGTTAACCTGGCTTCCTGAAGGTGAAATTGTGCCTGACAAATTTATTAGACTTTGATGAGGAAATAACAAGCAGGATAGACAAAGGGGAAACAGTGGATGTATTATATTTAGATTTTCTGAAGGTGTTTGACAAGGTGGTACATATTAGGCTACTAAATAAGGTAACAACCCACAGTTTTGGGAGTAGTACATTAACATGGACAGATGATTGGCTAACTAATAGAAAACAGAGAGTTAGAATGGGGGGGGTGGACATTTTCAGGATGGCAGCTGGTAAAATGCCGCTGACCAGTGCTAGGGCCACAATGTTAATGATCTCTATTAATGATATTGATCAAGAAAGTGAATGTATTATAACAAAATCTGTGGATACAAACAAATAGTGGGAAGGCAAGCAGTGAGGATGACACAAAGATGCAGAGACATGTGAACCGGTTAAGCAAACGAGCAAAAATTTGGCAAATGGAATATAATATGAGGTTATGCCGTTTGGCAGGAAGAATAAAGGAGCTGAATATTATTTAAAGGGAGAAAGGCAGAAGAAAGCTACAAAACAGAGGAATATGCGGGTCCTCAGTCATGAATCACAAGAACCTAGTATCCAGATTTATCGAGTCACAGGGAAGGTAAGTAGAATGCTTCCCTTTATTTTAAAGGTATTGGAGTGTAAAATTTGTGAAGTTTTGCCAAAACTTTACAAGGCACTAATCAAACCACAGCCAAAACAGGAAATTTGGACTGGCAGAACACTCAATGGGCTGAATGGCCTACATGGCTCCTCCATGTTATCCTTTAGTTGTTGTTTCTGTACTCGGTTAAATGTGGTACTGGGTATAATCCAGCGATTATTGCTTTTGAGTTGTTTGCTAACTTTCCATTGAGCTGCTTAAACTTTGACTGCAGGACTGCACTTCCCCTTCCGACGTACATAGTTGATACTAATATGGATCATGAACTTTGGATGAACACCTGACCACGCGATTTCAAGGCGTTATAAAATATTCCCTTCTTCGATATCAATCTATCCCAGCTCTAACATTATGTCACCTAACTCTTTTTCAATGTTGCCATTTTTTAAATGTAAAACACTAGTCTTAGGCCCACTCTTCTCCCTTTCAAACTGACTGTAAAATTCAATCATATTCTGGATGCAACGACCTAGAGATGCTTTACTTGCTTGACGTTAATTAATACTTTCACATTACTGGCATCATCGACTTTCTGATTGGTTCCACAAAGTGCTGCTCCAAGAAACACTGGAAAGCATTCAGGCTGGAGGCCCATGGGTAGTGGTGTTCCACAGGGATCCATACTTGGACCTCTACTGTTTGTGATATCTATAAAGGACTTAGGTGAAAATGTAGGTAGGTGGGCTCGTAAATTTGCAAATAATACAAAAGATCAGTGAAGTTGTAGATAGTATAGAAGGATACAGTGAGATATAGATCCGTTGCAGATATGGGCAGAGAAATGGCAGATGGAGTTTTATCCGTGTAAGTGTGAAGTGATGCACTTTGGGAGATCAAATGTTGAGGAAAAGTATAAATGTCAGACTCCAGTATTGATGTACAAAAGGATCTTGGGGGTTCAAGCTCATAGCTCTCTGTAAGTGGCCAGGCAAGTAGATAGGGTGGTAAAGAAGGTGTATGTGGAAAAGAAGGCGTATGGCATGCTTGCCTTTATTGGTTAGGGAACTGAGTACAAGAGTCAGGATGTCATATTTCAGCTTTATAAGATTTTGGCTAGGCCACACTTAGAGAATTGTGTTCAATTCTGGCCACCACATTACAGGAAGGTTGTGGAGGCTTTGGAGAGTGTACAGAAGAGGTTTACCAGGATGCTGCCTGGATTAGAGGGTGTGACCTATAAGGAGAGGCTAGAAAAATTTAGGTTATTTTCTCTGGAGCGGCGGAGGCTGAGGGGAGACCTGATAAAAGTCTACAAAATTATGAGATGCACAGATAGGGTTGCCAGTCAGAATCTTTTTTCCAGAGTGAAATGTCAAAAACTAGAGGACATGCATTTAAGGTGAGAGGGGTTAAGTTCAAAGGAGATGTGAGGGGCAAGTCTTTTACATAGAGAGTGGTAGGAGCGTGGAATGCACTGCTGAGGTGGTGGGGCTGGCAGGTACAATAACAGCATTTAAGGCACTCTTAGATAAGCACATAAATAAGAAAGGAATTGAGGGATATAGACTAAGAGAAGGCAGAAGGGATTAGTAACATCTGATGTCTTGTTCAGCACAACATTGTAGGCTGAAGGGCCTGGTCATGTGCTGCACTGTTCAATGTTCCATGCTTTAACTCATTAAACATGCTAATATCATGGCAATGACTCAGAACCCTGGATTACTTGTGGGCATGTTGAATCTTTAATCTTGATGTGTTTTTGTTAAAAAAAAAGTGTACCTAAGGTTGATTGTGAAATAACTGAACAGAGGCAAGTATCCTGTTCCCAAGTCCTTGGAGAGTCCTTGACACTGATCCAGCTCCCTCAGAGCCAGCTCTCAGAATTAACAGAACTCCTGACACTCCTATTTATATCTGTCAGCCAGGGCTCCCTGATTGGACCAGATTCATAGCCCCAATCAGGGAGCTCATATTCTACGGTATCTACCTGGCTGACCTCATTATAATCACTATAGATACAAGGTCACTGGCTGTCTGGCAAAGCCCCAAGAGGAATCATGGAATTTCACACCTGAGACACACACTTCATCCGGATGGCATTCAGAACAAACTGGATGGTGATCTCTTGTGGCTATAGAGATAATAAGAGGCTCAACAAAAAGCCATCTCCTGTGGATCATGTCACAAACTGCAGAAACGTGTTTTAACCTTCTCAGAATATACAAAAAAAAAGTTAAAAACCAATTGAAACACCTAGCCTTTGTATGTTAGTGAGCCAATGCTCTTGTGTGAATTACTGTGCTATGAAGGCCATGGCATGAAGACAATCATTACACAGCCCTGCACTGTGGTGAAAGATAGACTGTCCACATGGAGTGCTGGAAGCCAAACCAGCAAGTGAAGCCACTGTCAAGAAGTATATGTGACAAAAACTAAGTTGCAAGAATCTCAAAATCACCTGCTTCACTCCCAATATCTGCACGACAGTTATCATCTAACTTATGATCTCTTCCACCTTCCTCTCTGACCTATCACCTTTACCGCCACCTCCATCCACCTATTGCACTCTCAGCTATCTTCCCCCTAGCCCCACCCCCGTCCCATTTATCTCTCCACCCCCAAGGCTCCCAGCCTCATTCCTGAGGAAGGGCTTTTGCCCAAAACATCAATTTTCCTGCTCTTCAGATGCTGCCTGACCTGCTGTGCTTTTCCAGCACCATACTCTTGGCTCTCAACTCCAGCATCTTCAGTCCTCACTTTCGCCTAGTTGATTTTAACCTTACTGCGAATCCTCTTCCGTGGATGCTTACCTTGAAGAAGTTCTCCTCCTCTCAGTGAGTCTCCCTCCCACTGCACCCTGCAGGTCCTCTCCTTTGCCCTGAAGTTCTTCAGCCTTGTCCTGAAACAGACTCGCTACCACAGCCACATCTCCTTCCTCAGTGTAATGTTCCATAGTCTAACCTTCACCCACCCCAGAGACAGATTCATAAATATTTCTGATGCACTTTTGTTTCAATTCACATCTCTAATCTGTGTACATGCACCTTGTTTATTTTTTTTCTTGCATTTCATAGCAAATAAACTCACCTTTAACTCAAGAAAACCTGGTTCAACTGATTTCTTTTAAAATAGAAATATACTTGGATTGGGAAAGGTACCCACAAGGAATGGGAGCCTTCTTAAATTACTTCATTGTGATCAACCAAGTGACAGGCTGGATGAAGGGGATCCAGTTCATACCCCTCAAGCAGAAGAGTAACTCCCTAACGGAGTTGCTTTGAGCAGAGCACTTCTGAGCTCCTGTTAAAATGAGCTTGTGAGTTGTCATGATGTGTCCCAGATACCATGTGTGAATGAGTGTCTGCGCGCGCACATGCAGAAAGTCGCATTGCTGTTTAACCTGCCTTCCAATCATTCCTATCAACTTAATTGACTGACGCATTCTCTTTTTACTTGGGATTAATCATAATGCTGATTATGCCATTGCTAATCTAAGTGTTGTCTATTTATCACAAGCATTCAATGCTTCTTGTCGAATGCTTTGAACTACATCTTGATTACCATTCAGATAGTGTACACCATTCTTACTAGTGACTTATTCCCTCTAGTTTCCTACATCTCTATCTAAACATGTTCGACCCTAGTCGCTCCCTGATCTCCATAACCAAGATCATCTCTAACTACTGAAACAATGGCTACCCTGATTAACACTGCAACCATTCTACCTTTACTAAGCTTCCCCTTCTTCATTACTGTCTGATGTTCCTCATTCTGAAGGAGCTGATCCTTGTTATCCTGCAACTTCATCTCCACAGTGGCGATTAGATCACATTCATAGGGATCTACAGCACAGAAAAAGGCCCTTCAGCCCATTGCATCCATTCCAGTGTAAAGCAACCACCTAATGAATTTCATTCCAATTTTCTTGAATGTCACATGTATTTAGATTCAGAGCCTTTAGTTTTATCCAATTATCATTTTTTGTAACATCTCGTCTTGACTCTTGGTGGTTCTCTGTCCCTTCCTAACATTCCCTGACCTTCACTTCCCAGACTACTATTTTGTTTTGCTTCCTTGATTCTCCCTCTGGATTTGTTCCATCTACCCACGCTTGATCCTTCATCCCCTCCCCCAGTGGTTTACTTCGGAGCCCTCTTCACATTCTCAGTTCCATGTTCGCTAGGACACTGGCCCCAACATTGCTCAGATGCAGACTGTCTCAATAATATCACCTCCGCTTCCCCCAAGTACCGGAATCCACCTCCCACACCAGGCGTTGAGCCATGTTTTCATTTCACAAATCTTATGGGCCCTTTGCCAAATGGTACATGGGTCAGGGAAATCCAAAGATTATTAGGCTTGAGGTACTGCTCTTCAATGCGGTGGCCAGCTCCTCATACATGGATGAGCAGAGTCTCTTTCCTGGTCCTGACCGTGACCACTGCATTTAACCCCTCCCACTCCAAGTTACTATCCAACCTTGAGCAGATGTTCAGAACCTTGATACTAGAGACAACAAAAATAGTAACATCAATTCTTCCACATTGCGTACACAACTTGCACCAAGATATTCAGGATTGTCATGTTAGTATGTCATGTTTTTCACAGCATGTCGATAGTGGTTTTCAGAGCTGGACTTTTGAAATCCTAAAAGGTTTATCACAGCATGTTATTTCCCCATATTTTAAATCAAATTGCATCCCCATTTTGGGTAGTACAGTGGCTCAGTGGTTAGCACTGCTGCCTCACAGCGCCAGGGATCCGGATTCGATTCCAGCCTTGGGTGACTGTCTGTGTGGAGCTTGCATATTCTCCCCATTCCCTCCGGGTGCTCCGGTTTCTCCCCACAGTCCAAACATGTGGAGGTTAGGTGGATTGGCTGTGGAAAATTGTGTGCAGGCTGGGTGGATTAGCCATGGGAAAAGCAGGGTTATAGGGATAGGGAGTGGTCTCAGTGAATGCTGTTCGGAGGGTCAGTGTGGACTTGATAAGCTGAATGGCTTTCTTCCACACTGTAGGAATTCTATATACTGGAAATTATCAACTCACATGTAATATCCACCAGGAACATAATAAGGGTATGGAATGAGCTGCCAGAGGAAGTGGTGGAGGCTGGTACAATTGCAAATTTAAGAGGCATTTGGATGGGTATATGAAGAGGAAAGATTTGGAGGGATATGGGCCGGATGCTGGCAGGTGGGACTAGATTGGGTTGGGATATCTGGTCGGCATGGACGGGTTGGACTGAAGGGTCTGTTTCCGTGCTGCACATCTCTATGACTCTATGATCCCAGCTGATCATTCCCATCCTAGTACCTACATTCAATAGGAATGATGGAAACGCAGTTTTATTTAAAATACAGGGATCACTATTATCTGAACAGTCTGGGACTTCAAAGTTTCGGCTTTAAAAGCTACTGTTGACTTCTTGTGTGAAGCAAGATACACTGTGTCCTGGATATCTTGACGCACATTGTATCCACCAAGAATCGAGACCAGATGCTTCAAAGATGATAAAAGGGAAAATCTACAGCATGTGTCTCTAAATTGTTACTGGACTGGTAATGTAGACACCATGGTCTGGGTTCAAATCCAGAAGTGTAGCGAGTGGAATATAAGAAGCTTCAAGTGGTTAATCCATACTCCATGTTCAGCAAGTGCATGAAGGATAGTCTGGGTTGGTAACTGGAAGACTCAAGCAAGAGTAGCTTAGTACCAGCACTAACAGAGACTCCTCAGGATCCTCACTGACAGACTGGGCCTGTCACTGCTGAGGGATCCAACAACAAGAGATACCTCCAGGAAATGTTACTCACCAATCCACGCTCACGGCCTTCACACATTCCTGATGGAAACAACATTCAAACTGAGCATGCTCAATTGCATTGTGTAGCGTTAACACAGGACTAAATGAGGGATTCTGAATACACCTAACAGCACAAAACTTTACGTCAATGTGGAAGTGTCAGCCATTAGGAGAAGCAGAATTCTGGTCAATCACAATCTTTAGCCACACTATCTGGTACACCCCCCACTCTATTATCAAGTTGAAGACCATCCTTGGTTCACTAATGCCATCTAAGTAAACATGCCAGAAGCAGCAGTGGGCATATCTTAAAAAGTAACAACCTGAAGTTACACCATATGCCACATAGCAAGACAGAATACGATAGAGAGAGTAAAGTGATCCTACAAGCAATCCTTCACACCAAAGTTATACAGTCCTGTCGTATCCAGTCATGAAGGATGGTGAACAATTGAACAACTCACTGAGAAGGAAGCTTCATTACTTTTCCCAGCTTCAATGATAGGAGTTCCCAATGCCTCACTGCAAAAGACAAGGTTGAAGCTTTTGCAAAATAACCAAAGAACTGTGGAAATTGCTGGAGAAACTCAGCAGATCTGGCAGAAGTTGACAGGAGACAGTAATTGTTTCAGGTTCAGCGACCCAGTTCTGACAAGAGTCACTGGACCGAAAATGTTAACTTTGCTTTCTCTCCACAAATGCTGCCAGACCTGCTGAGTTTCTCCAGCGATTTCTGTTACTGAAGATTTTACAACTAATTTTAGTCAGCAACACCAAGTGCACGATCCATCTCAGTCTCCTCCTTCAGTCCCCAGCATCTCGGATACCAGTCTTCATAGGAGGTTGAGAGGCGACCTTATAGCAGTTAATAAAATAATGAGATATATAGATAGAGTTAATAGTAGTTGTCTTTTCCCTAGGATGAGGGATTTCAAGACGGGGGGCACATTTTTAAACTAAGAGGAGAGAGATTTTAAAAAGACATGGGGGCAAACTTTTTATACAAAGGGTGGTTCACGTGCGGAATGAACTTCCCGAGGAAGGGATGGATGTGGGTGCCACCATAACATTTAAAAGACATTTGGGTAAGTACACAAATAGGAAAGGCTTGTAGCGATATAGGCCAAGAGCAGATATTATGTCTACCATGGACTGGTTGGACCAAAGGGTCTGTTTCCATGCTGTATGTCCCTGTGACTCTATAATAGCTTTGAACCTTAGCAACAATGCGTGACAAACCTGTTAGAATTCTTTGAAAAGGTAACAAGTAGGTTAGACCAGGGAAACCCAGCGGATGTTATCTACCTAGATTTCCAAATGGCCTTTGATAAGGTGCCTCACGGGAGGCTGCTGAGTAAGATGAGGGCATACGGTGTTTGAGGTGAGCTACTGGCATGAATTAAGGATTGGCTGTCTGACAGAAGGCAGAGAGTTGGGATAAAAGGTTATTTTTTGGAATGGTAGCTGGTGACACGTGGTGTCTCACAGGGTTCAGTGTTAGGGCCACAGCTGTTCACTTTATATATTAATGATCTGGGTGAAGGGACTGGGGGCATTCTGGCAAAGTTTGCCGATGATACGAAGTTAGGTGGACAGGCAGGTAGTACTGAGGAGGTAGGGAGGCTGCAGAAGGATCTAGACAGTTTAGGAGAGTGGCCCAGGAAATGGCTGATGATATTCAATGAGAGCAAATGCGAGGTCTTGCACTTTGGAAAAAACAATACAGGCATGGACTATTTTATAAACGTTGAGAAAATTCATAAAGCCAAAGTACAAAGGGATCTGGGAGTGCGAGTCCAGGATTCTCTAAAGATTGACTTGCAGGTTGAGTCTGTGATTAAGAAAGGGAATGTAAAGTTGTCACTTATCTCAAGAGGGTTGGAATATAAAAGCAGTGATGTGCTACTAAGACTTTATAAAGCTCTAGTTAGGCCCCATTTAGAATACTGTGTCCAGTTTTGGGCCCCACACCTCAGGAAGGACATACTGGCACTGGAGCGTGTCCAGCGGAGATTCACACGGACGATCCCTGGAATGGTAGGCCTAACATACGATGAACGGCTGAGGATGCTGGGATTTTATTCATTAGAGTTTAGAAGGTTGAGGGAAGATCTAATAGAAACTTACAAAATAATGCATGGTTTAGAGAGGTGGATGCTGGGAAATTGTTTCTGTTAGGCGGGGAGATTAGGACCCATGGGCACAGCCTTAGAATTAAAGGGGTTCAATTTAGAATGGAAATGCGGAGACATTTCTTCAGCCAGAGAGTGGTGGGCCTGTGGAATTCATTGCCACAGAGTGCAGTGGAGGCCGGGACGTTAAATGTCTTCAAGGCAGAGATTGATAAATTCTTGATCTCGCAAGGAATTAAGGGCTGCAGGGAGAGTGCGGGTAAGTGGCGCTGAAATGCCCATCAGCCATGTCTTCACTGCTTGGAGACATACCCAAGAAAGATGGTGGTGGCTGCTGGAAGCCAATCCTCTCTGTTCCAGGATATCACTACAGGGTGCCTCAGGGTAGTGGGCCAGGTCTAACCATCTTCAACAACTTTAACACCCTTCCCTCCATAATGTCAGAGAGGGAAAGATGATTGCCAATGATCTTTCCCTGTGCACTCTTTGCACAGTGGTCAATGCTACGTAGGCCACCTCAGGTACTGATCCAACCCCTAATCTCAAGCACCAGAGACCCGGGTTCAATTCCTGCCTCGGGCAACTGTCTGTGTGGAGTTTGCACATTCTCCCCGTGTCTGTGTGGGTTTCCTCCGGATGCTCCAATTTCCTCCCACAGTCCAAAGATGTGCAGGTTGGGTGAATTGGCCATGCTAAATTGCCCTTAGTGTTAGGTGAAGGGGTAAATGTAGGGGAATGGGTCTGGGTGGGTTGCTCTTCGGAGGGCCAATGTGGACATGTTGGGCTGAAGGGCCTGTTTCCACACTCTAAGTAATGATGACCACATGGTTAGAAAGACAGTGCAAGGAGAGGGTCACATGCCTGGGGCAGGCTTGAGGTAGATGGCACCTGCCAGATACACAGACAGGACAGAGCACCTTGCAGGACATTTTGCTGGGGATGTCGGCAAGGTTTAAAATAACTCTGCAGGTGTATTAAAGGTTTACAACATGTGGTCATCATCTGGGACTTTGAATTTTAAAGTAGAGGTAAATGGGCTTCTCTGAAGGCCACTCACTTAGCATATAGTACAGGGAGCTAAAGACTTAATTGCCAAAGAGCCATGTGACTTTGGTTGAATTGCTTGATCAGATACCTGGAGATTCAAGTGACAATCATTCCCAGAGTTAGTTTGAAGACAACAGAGAGACAGATAGTTGAAGACCAGAATCAAGGTTCTGTTGAGAAAAACAACTTGATACCACAAGGAGAGCAGATAAGTTGTAGAAATCTCCAGCTTCAGAGCTTTGTTGGGTTAAGCGTGTAGACTTCTGAGAACCGAAAGGAAGTCTGGGTGGTGAGGACTGGGAAGAAACCTACAGACCATCAAAACATGCAAAACAGAGTTTTCACAATCCGGCTACATTCTCTCTCAGCTTTAAGGTTATCAGTCAATTTTTTTTAATGCTTTGGGCAACTGAAATAGAAACAAATAAAAATCTGCATTATATTTTAATTGAACTTTGTGAAATATTAAATTAAATTTTGCTGGCATCTTTCTTGATCTTTTGCTGTTTAGGTATTTGCTCATTAGCGCAGGGAGTTGGAAATTCTCAGTATGTTATGATTTATCTGCTAAGCTCCCACAGTCATAACATGTACACATTAGTGTTAATGATTTGTTTTCCCAGCATGTTGTACATTTCTGTCAGTAAACAATTTTATTTCTTTGCAGTTCCTCTTAGCCCATTAAAGTCAGACATTGAAATACAAACCTCTGTGCACTCTTTGCTTGTTTATACTGAGCTCAGAATCAGAATCACAGATTTGTTACAGCACTGAAGGCCACTCAGCTCATCATGCCTGTACTAGCTCTTCAAACAAGCATCATTACCCAATGGCAATCTCCTGCTTTCTCCACAGACCCTTACACACTATTCAAATAATCATCCAATACCCTCTTGAATGTCTCAATTGAACCTGCTCACATCAAAGAGATGTACAGCATGGAAACAGACCCTTCAGCCCGAATGTGTCCACGGTGACCAGGTTTACTGAACTCAACTGGTCCTACTTGCCTGCATTTGGCCCCTATTCCTCTAAACCCTTCCTGTTCATGGACCTGTCCAAACGCCTTCTAAATGTTGTAGCTGTACCCGCCTCTACCATTTCCTCTGGCAGCTCATTCCACACACGCACCAGCCTCTGCAAGAAAACGTTGCCACTCAGGTTCCTTTTAAGTCTTTCCACTCTCACCTTAAACCAATGGCCCCTACTCTTGGACTCCCCTACCCCAGGGAAAAGACCTTGAGTATGTACCCTATCCATGACCCTCATAATTTTATAAACATCTAAGGTCATTCCTCAGCCTCCGACGCTCCAGGGAAAAAAAGCCCCTGCCTATTCTGCCTCTCCCTGTAGCACTAACTGTTCAATCTCACCAACATCCTTGTAAATTTTTTCTGTACCCTTTCTAGTCTTACAACATCCTTCCTTTAGCAGGGTGACCAGAATTAGACACAGTATACACCTTTATAGGTGGTGCATTCCATATCCTAACCTGTCACTTTATGAAAAAAGATTTTCTCATATCACACTTGTTTCTTGTGCACATCACTTTAAATCTTGTTCTTGTTTCTTTTCCGAGTTGGAATGGCTTCTCCCTGTCCAATCTATCCAGTCTGCTCAAGATATTGAAAACCTCGATCAAATCTCCTCTGAGTCTACTTCACTTTAAGGAGTGACAATCCCACCTTCTTCAATCTATCGTCAAAACTGGTTTCTCATTGCTGGAACTTTTCTTGCAAATCACTCTACATTCTCTCTATTCTCATCCTTCCCATAATGTAGCATCCACAACTATACTCTAGCAAAGTACTCAAATGCATGTGATGTAACGGTTCCTTGCTCACTTACTTGCTCTTACACTGTATTCTCCAGTTAATAAAGCCTAGGATTCCGGATGCTTTCTTTACTGCTCTCTCTACCTGTCTTGCCATCTTCAATGCTCTGTGCACATGAACACCCAGTCCTTCTGCTCCAGCACTGCCTTTAGAATTGTACCCCCATTATACACAGACTTTGCTGAAGTGAGCATTCCCAAATAATGTAAACTGCTTGCCAGTTTTGTCTCAATAGTTCGAATCACTGAATTTTACAGCGCAGAAGGAAGCCAGTTGACCCATCATGTCTGTGCTGGCCCCTGATAGAGCTACCCAGCTTGTCCCATTCTCCAGCCCTATCTCTGTAGCCCTCTAAGTTCATCACTTTCTCATGTATATCCAGCTATCTTTTGGAACCCTCTATGGAACCCATCCCCCTCACTCTCCCAGGGAGTGCAATCCAAATCCTAACAACGGCTGAGTGAGGCCGTTTCGCCACATCTCACTCCCAGCTTTCTTGCTGACAATCTTGAAATTGTGACCCCTCGATACTGCACACCAACTCATGGGAACAGAAAACCCTTCCTTACCCTATCAAAATTGTTCATCATTTTGAACACCTCAATAAAGTCACCTCTTAACCTTTTCTGCTCCATTGAGAATAAGCCCAAACTCTAATTTTGCCATGTATCTAAAATTCCTCATTCCCGGTATCATTCTAGTAAATCTTCTCTGCACACTCTCTGGGGCTTTAACAACCTTCTGTAAATAAGACGCCCAGAACTGAACACTATACTACAAATGTGGTCTGACCAATAGTTTATAGAGGTGTCACATCACGTCCTTGCTTTTATACTCTATGCCTCTAGTTATAAACACAAGGATCCTGTAAGCCTTCCTAACAATTGTTTCACCTTGCCAGGTCACCCTCTGAGAATCCAGTACATGATCCCCGAGGTCCCTCTACTCCTGTACCTCCCTCAGTGTTGTACCATTGAGTCTGTATTGTCTCTCCATATTTCTTCCACCAACACACATTACCTTTCTCTGCATTGACATTCATTTGTCAGGTGTCTGACCATTTGACCAACTTGCCAATGTCCCTCTGAAGTCACGCAACATCATCCTCACAACTAACTATTCTCCCTAGCTTACCTTTGTCTGCAATTTAGAGATTTTACCCTCAACACCCATCTCCAACTTGTTTACAGACAAAAGTAAAAATTGCTGGAAAAGCTCAGAATTGCCCAGAAAGGTCACTCAACCTGACACGTTAACTCTGATTTCCCTCCACAGATGCTGCCAGAACTGTTGAGATCCTCCAGGAATCTCTACTTTTGTGTCTGATTCACAGCATCGCAGATCTCTTGGTACCAAATTGTTTATATCAGTCAGAAAAAATAACGGTCCCGACACCAATCCTTTCACTTTCAACATGTCTCCTGTCTGCAAAATGCCATCTATACCTACCCTCTGTTTCCTATCTTTTAGCCATCTTCTAATCCATGCTGCCTAGGACCCAGCAATCCCAAACATTCCTAATTTGCTGACCAACCTGCCACATGGCACCTAATCAAATGCTTTCTGAAAACCCGAATATATAACATCCACAGCACGACCCTCAGCCACTGCCTGTGTCACCTCATCAAAGAACTCAATTAAATTAGTCAGACATGACCTGCATTGCCATAGTCATGTTGACTGTCTAGCATTTAATTATTTTTGTCAAAGTGTATATTGAAATTGTCCCATATTACAGCCTCGATCAGTCTTCCCACTTTTCATGTCAAGCTGACAGGTCTGTGGTTGCCTCCGTTATCCATTGGCTCTTTTTGAAACAACGGCATCACATTTACAATCCCCCAGTTCCCCTGGGACTAATCCTGTGTTTAGAAAGACTTGGCAAATTTCTGTTAATGGCTCCACAATTTGCTCCCTTAGCTCTCTCAGCAATATCGGATGCATCCCATCTGGGCCTGGTGACTTCTCCGCCTGGAGAGCTGCCAGACTTTTTAGCATCTCTTCTTTATCCATCACTAAACTGCTCAGTTGCTCAACACCCACATTTTCAACTAGGCCATCGTCACCATCTTCTAATTTGATGAAGACAGAAGGAAAGTACTCATTTAGAACCTCTGCCACACCAGTGCTTAGCTTACCCTGTTTGTTCCTTATGGGCCCCACTCAATCCTTGGCTAATCTTTTAGTATTAATATGTTATCTTCGACATTTTTCAGAATCTGCCTTTCCAGAATTTGTTCTTGAGACAGTTGCTTGAGAGTTCACTTCTGTGTAAAGACTCAGTTTTTATCTTTCACTGTAACATTTTGCCTCTCTATTCTTGCCAACTAATCTTTAAGTTTTCCATAAATATTTCAATGTGGTCCTGCTGTCTGCAGCATCCCAAGAAGAAGCGAAAGATTCCAACTAAAGTCAAATACGGTGGATGCTAGAAATCCGAAACAAACACAGAAAGTGCTGGAGAAACTCTGCAGGTCTCGCAGAATCTGTAGCAAGAGAATCAGAGTCAACATTTTGAGTACAGTTATCTTTCATTAGAATAGCTGATGCTCACTATTGATCTCAAATTAAACTCCGCGCGAAGAGGTAACAATCTGTGTCACATGGATTTCCCTCTTTTTGAAATCAGTTTGAACCTGACTCCAACTCAAGGAGAGTGGGCGGCACGGTGGCACAGTGGTTAGCACTGCTGCCTCACAGCGCCAAAGACCCGGGTTCAATTCCCGCCTCAGGCGACTGACTGTGTGGAGTTTGCACGTTCTCCCCGTGTCTGCATGGGTTTCCTCCGGGTGCTCCGGTTTCCTCCCACAGTCCAAAGATGTGCAGGTTAGGTGAATTGGCCATGCTAAATTGCCCGTAGTGTTAGGTGAAGGGGTGGAATGTAGGGGGGTGGGTTGCGCTTCGGCGGGTCGTTGTGGACTTGTTGAGCCGAAGGGCCTGTTTCCACACTGTAATGTAATCTAATCTAATCTAATTTCCAACTGAGCAACAACATTGAATCCATCAAACGGGGTAAGTGGATAAACAGAAATATTCTCAAATTAGGAAGGAAAATGCATTTATATGTTCACATTTTAATTGAAATGTTATGGACTATGAAACAAATGAAAATGACACATGGGATTAAGATTGATGCTAAAACATCAAAAACTAAAACTAAGTACCATCTTTCATCTTAAAGGAGAAGCACAGAAAATTGACATTCGAAAAATACAAAATTAGATTTAAAGTATTATAAATTGGGAGCCTCATTTTCCTCTGTTTGTAGAGTTCATAGAATCCCTATAGTGTGGAAACAGGCAATGTAGCCCAACAAGTCCACATCAATCCTCCAAGAGTATCCTACCCAGACCCATTCCCCTACCCTATTACTCTACATTTACTCCTGACTAATGTCCCTAACCCACACATCCCTGGACACTATGGGCAATTTAGCATGGCCAACTCACCTAACCTGCACATCTTTGGATTGTGGGAGGAAACTGTAGCACCCGGGGAGAATGTGCAAACTCCACACAGACAGTAACCCAAGGGTGGAATTGAACCCAGGTCCCTGATGCTGTGAGGCAGCAGTGCTTACCACTGAGCCACCATGCCACCCATAAAAATAACCGACAGATGGTTCCATCCCTGAGTGGTCTCGAACCACTAACCTCTCTGGTAACAACTGAACAATTGCACCACAGAGACCGCCTCTGTTCTTTATGCCAAGTTTGAAATGTTTAATAAATTTGGCTGAGACAGCTGTGAACGTGTGTGTGTACACATGTGTATGCGCGCCTGTGCATGTTCAAATACAAGCAAATAAGAATAAGACGGAGGTTAAAGGTAACAGTTATGAAGACTGGCAGTCTGCTGATGTCTAACACCCTAAGTTGTTTAGAAAAGTCAGAAGAAGCTGTACTTGCAAAGTGTAAACTGAGTTTGAGCTGGTGTGGTGTGGGGAGGAGTGATAGTTATTCTGATGTTGTGAGTAGTTGGCCAGCATCCATTGGCTGGTCATTGACATAATGTAAATAACAGCTCCTAAAGATAAGGTACATCTAGCGCATGGCGAGAAAGGGCAATCCCCGAATGAGGCAAGTGCTGCCTGGCTTCTTCAGGTGGATCTGAAGAAAGGGAAGAAGATCTGGGGGTGAGTTCTCTCAGACTGCAGCTGGAGAGCAGGACATTGTCTTCACAATGAGGTGAACGCACTCCATACCAACTGCCCGTTCATTCCCTGGCATAAGCGTACCATTCTTACATATCATGGGTTGCTGACCATTTTTTCGTCGAAAGATAAAAATCACACCTACATTGCTGCTTTTTTAAAAAACTGAATTAGCAATCAGAAAATTACTGACAAGTGGTCAAATGATTTTTCTATTCACTCAAGGAATGTGGTTGTCACAGCTGGCCAGCCTTTATTGCCTGTTCCTAGTTGCCCCTTGAGAAGGTGGTGGTGAGCTACCTTCTTGAACAGCTGCAGTCCACCTGCTCTGGGTTGACCCAAAATGCCTTTAGAGAGGGAATTCCAGGATTAAGCACCGACAATTCTGATGGAATGGCGATATATTTCCCAGTCAGGATGCCGAGTGGCTTGGATGGGAATTTGCAGTTGGTGATGTTCCATGTACCTGCTGCCCTTATCCTTCTGGATGGAAGTGGTCAAGGGTTTGACAGGTGCTTTCTAAGAATCTTTTTCTGCAGTGCGTCTTGTAGCTAGTACTCGCTACAATGCTACTGAGCGTTGGTTGTGGAGGGAGCAGATATTGTGTCAATCGAATGGGCTGCTTTGTCCTGGATGATGTCAACTTCATAAGAATTCTTGAGAACCCATCCTGACTATATTAGGAATTGTGATCCTGAACACTCACAATCTAACCAAGGTCAATAAGGATGTTCGGCATCCATTGTGAAGTGAATACACTATGAAAGAAACCATTACACATCATCCGACATGGTGTGACATTTTCAAGGATTCTTACAGCAAGGCTATTCTGAAAGAAAAAATCTTTGAGGAGAAAGTGAGGTCTGCAGATGCTGGAGATCAGAGCTGAAAATGTGTTGCTGGATAAGCGCAGCAGGTCAGGCAGCATCCAGGGAACAGGAGAATCGACGTTTCGGGCATAAGCCCTTCTTCAGGAATGAGGAAAGTGTGTCCAGCAGGCTAAGATAAAAGGTAGGGAGGAGGGACTTGGGGGAGGGGCGTCGGAAATGCGATAGGTGGAAACCGGACCAACCAACCCAACCACCCTGTGACTCAACACTTCAACTCCCCCTCCCACTCCACCAAGGATATGCAGGTCTTTGGACTCCTCCATCGCCAGACCACAACAACACGAAGGTTGGAGGAAGAGCGCCTCATCTTCCGCCTAGGAACCCTCCAACCACAAGGGATGAACTCGGATTTCACCAGTTTCCTCATTTCCCCTCCCCCCACCTTGTCTCAGTCAAATCCATCGAACTCAGCACCGCCTTCCTAACCTGCAATCTTCTTCCTGACCTCTCCGCCCCCACCCCAGTCTGACCTATCACCCTCACCTTGACCTCTTTCCACCTATCGCATTCCCAACACCCCTCCCCCAAGTCCCTCCTCCCTACCTTTTATCTTAGCCTGCTTATTCTGAAAGAAGGCTGGTTTTGTGGGGGATGGTGGTGGGTGGTGTGGCAGCAGGTGAAGTCTGTAACAGCATACGCAAAGAGGAATTGTACAATCGCCATTAGCAATATCGACATTTCCGCACTGGGTGAGCAGCTACAGATTTCAGAAGTTGCTGTCACTTTCAGAACCTTCTACCTGTGTTCATCTATTCCCCACCTCACCACCCTGCCCCGGCCACCCCCTTTATCTGCAACTGGCCCCAAACCCACCCCCCAATCCTGAAGAAGGGTTACACCCGAAACATCGACTTCTCCACCTCCTGATGCTGCCTGGCTTGCTGTGTTCTTCCAGCCTCCTGCTTGTCTATGTCAGTTTCAGAAAGCACATGAGGCAAAAACATTGTGTTTTCAAGAAGGAGACAGAGCTCTTGTGGCTAAAGGTATGATAGGATATTGGGGGGGAGGACAGGATTAGGGTATCTAGATCAGCCATAAGTGGGACAGCAGGATCAAAGGGTCAAATGGCCTCCTCCTGCTCCTCCCTTCCAAGCTTTGATTTATCTATGAGTAACAACGATAATTTATAATTTTGCACTCCTGGCTGCCATGAAATTCAATCCATTGTTTTATAACACACCGCCTTATAGCCAATTATGAGGAATGATGTGATAAAAGCATTGCAGATTCAAATCATAAAATCAATTGTGCTTAATTACAATTTTAATTTGTCCATCATAACATTGAGGCAGTGTGCTGGTGGAAACTATCAGAGAATATGGATTGTCTCTCCCACGAGGTGCTGAAAGCTAACATGAATATTTCAACAAAAATAGAAAAATCAATTGATTTCCTTTCACAGCAGCAACTTCAGCCTAACCACCAATGACATTCACTTCAGCGAAAAATAGTTGTAATCTCATCATCTATTGATTCTCTCTCTCTCTCTCTCGCTATCCCACTGACCTGAGCCCCATGCCCAAAGATGTGGCTGCGTTTGGAACTGTGGATCAATAGACACTCAATCTGGCTTTGAACAAAGATCTTGTCAAGCAACTAGAAAAAAAGTCTCCTTCTTGAATTTTGATATGTATAATCAGTAATCAATCTCCTCACACCTTTATTACATACCAGCTGTCTCCTATACATGCTTTGGAATTTGGTTTTGTATTTGGGAAATTGTAACAGACTTTGCTTTGGCTGCAATATCAAAAGCACCTATACTTTTCTGCATCTACACTAGCTAATGTTTATGGCTTCAGAAGTGATAAAGATACTCTCTCATTCCCAGCAGACAGACCTACAAGACTTTAGCCCGACTCCCTGACCCAAACTCCATTACAGCACATCACCACACTGGAAATGAAGAATTCATACCAAGATAGATTAATGAACGTCATAAATGGTTTGAAATAGTAACCATTACTGGGACACAGTTACAAGATGTGTAAGTGTGCAAACCAAAGATTTGAGACATTGGATTTTTAGAGCGGATAGGCAATATGGAAAAACTATAATGATGGGCTGGGACCTTTTTAACTGGAGCACAGACGATTGAGGGGTGACCTTATAGAGGTTTACAAAATGATGGGAGGTGTAAATAAGGTGAATAGCAAACATCCTTTTCCCTAGGGTAGGACAGTTCAAAACAAGAGGGCATAATTTTAAGGTGAGAGGAGAAAGATTTAAAAGGGACATGAGAGGCAACATTTTTTACACTGACAGTGGTTTCTATGTGGAATAAACTGCCAGAGGAAGTGGTGGATGCAGGTACAATTACAACATTTAGACAACATTTGTACAGGAACCTGGATAGGCAAGGTTTGGAGGGCTATGGGCCAAACACAGGCAAATGGGACTAGTTCAGTTTGGGAAATCTGGCTGGCATGGACGGGTTGGACCGAAGGGTCTGTTTCTGTGCTGAATGACTCTATAATCTACATAAAAGAGCATCTCTGTTCCCCACCTTCAAACATGGCCGCCCATCCAAAGCCCCCCTAAAACACCTGTCCCCAACACCAATCCCTAATCTCCAATATTTTGCCCTCATGTTGTCTCCAAGCGCATCTGAACAGAGAAACGGCCAGTTTCCAGGGACCTTTCCCACTTGCTGACCACCCAGTTGCCTTATATGGCCCTCGCACAATCTCACATTGCTGATCATTTCTACCAAGGCACATCCCTCCTTTTCCTTGAAACACATGTTTAATTTTTGATGATGCTGCCATCTTAACAAGGTTATTTTGTACTTGAGTTTTTTAAGAGCGGTCATAAAGGCAGAGATGACGAGGGGTCTGAAAAAGTCTGGTTTAACAATGGCAAGGGAGTGGCCAGTTCTCCCAGTCCAGGTTTTTTCATAGTTTCTTTCAGTTGCAACAGTGAGAATCTGCTGCCGTCCAGAGAAAGGTTCCAAGCTTCAGCAGATGATTCTTGACTGGCTTCTCTCTCTGAAATCTCTCCTGCCTGTAAGAACCTATGTTTGAATTTATCTCTTGCCAAGGGGTATTTTTAAGGAAATTGGAAATTGGAAATTGGAACAGCTTAGTTAAGTTGCTATGTCGGGTCAGTTAGGTTTTCTAATAGTTAAGTTATTCTAAATTCTGTTTTCTTTTGTTCGTGTAGTGTTTAAATAAATTCTTAAAGCCGAGTGGTTTGACCTGCTGCATCCCACCTGGAATATCCACTTCACATAGGCCTTTAAAATAAGAAAATGCTAGGGTCAAGGCTACTTCTGAGAAATATTTTGGGGGGTCTGGCCTGGTCCATAACAAATTCTTCCTCTGTCTCCAAATTCATCCTCTTCATTCATTGAATGCACTGTAAGCAGCCAAAGAAACAACTCTCTGTCTGAATCTCTCCAATAAAGTAGAAGCCTTGCTGCAGAACTGAATCATTCTCATCAATGTGATAAAGTTTCCCTTCTCAGCCTTTGACATAGTCAAGCTCATAGTCTTCCTCCAGTATATTACCCCTGTTGTCCAGCATTGAAAGTTTTTGCCCAACGCAATTATAGTTAGTGCATCTCCAACAAATTCTGTTTGGCCATTCCTGCACCATGGAGCATGATTTTCATTGAAGAATCTATCCCATGTTCTCAACTCTTTTTCTCTAAGTGTGCAGATACAGCAAGTCAAAAATCACATGACACCAGGTTACAGTCCAACAGCGTCACTCCGAAAGCTTGTGGTTTCAAACATACCCATTAAACTATAACCTGGGGTTGTGTGATTTTTGACTTTGTTCACCCCAGTCCAACACCAGCACCTCCATATCATGCAAATACAATAGACACATAGCAAATGGTACGTTGGCAATCATAACGAGAGGATTCGAGTACAGGGGCAGGGATATCTTACTGAAATTGTCCAGGACTTTAGTGTCAACACACCTAGAATACCCATATACAATTTTGATCTCTTTATCTGAGAAACGATGCTGTGGCTACAGAGGGATTGCAATGAGGGATACCAGCCTGATTCGTGGCTGGGACTGACATATGGATTGGTTCGATCTATATTCTCAGGAGTTTTTTTAGATTTTACATTAGATTCCCTACAGTATGGAAACACCCCCTTTGGCCCAACAAGTCCATACCGACCCTCCGAAGAGTAACCCACCCAGACCCATTTCTCACTGACTAATGCACCTAACACTATGGACAATTTAGCATGGCCAATTCACCTGACCTGTACATCTTTGGACTGTGGGAGGAAATCAGAGCACCCGGAGGAAACCCACACAGACACAGGGAGAATGTGCAAACTCCACACAGTCGCCTGAGGCTGGAATCGAACCTGGGACCCTGGTGCTGTGAGGCAGCAGTGCTAACCACTGAGTCACCGTGCCACTCTGAAAGTTCAAAAGAATGAGGGGCAATGTCAAAGTAGCCGATACAATTCGAACAAGGTGAACACAGGAAGGATGTTCTTGATGATCAGGGAGTCCAAAACCAGGGTAACAGTCCAAGCATGCAGGGTGGCCATTTAGGACTGAGATGAGGAAATATTTCTTCACCCAGAGAGTGGTGAGTCTGTAAATTCTCTGCTACAGAAAGAGGTTGAGTCAAGTACAATGTGTTTTCAGGAATGAGTTAGATGCAGAGATCATAAAAACATAAAAACTAGGAGCAAGAGTAGGCGATTTAGCCCCTGTAGCCTGCTCTGCCATTTGATGTGATCATGGCTGGTCTCATCTCAAAGGGATCAAACTGTACGGAGAGAAAGTGGGAACAGGCTACTGAGTTGGACGATCAGCCATGATCATACTGAGTGAAAGGAGCAGGCTTGAAGGGCCGAATGGCCTCCTCCTGTTCCTATTTCTATGTTTCCCCTTTGATAAAATCATCCACAGTCATAGAGACGGCCCAGTCTCTAAAGTATTCTCTCCCTCTCCCACACCTGCATCTGTGCTCCGTCTGTGTTGTTCATCTGAGTCATGGATAATAACATTTCCTTCAGTTAAACATTGGGAGGACAATAACAAACATCTTCAGCCTGCAGCACAAATTTCAGAATTTGAATGAATTCTGTTGCCGACATTCTGAGGCTAGACAGAATTGTTTTGTAACCTCATTACTGTATTGAGTTCCATAACTAGACCACTTCTAATCGGCCTCAGAAATTCTACTGTGAAAGCTCATATCTTTGGTTTGGTCACGTTCACTTGTTACAAGATCCTCAACAAAGCCAAGATGGCTCAAGCTGCAGTGACATTATCTATGAAATTTTGCAATTCTTCACTAATGGAACTCACAACAAAACCCACCATTTAAAACCTTCAAGCACAATTACATTCAAATCTGGAGCAGAAGTCAGCCATTTGACCCCTCAAACTGGTTCGACTGTTTGAGAAGATTCCCAGTCAATGAGACTCTGGCCTCTAATTTCTGTCCACCTTTTATTCCCTTCCACTCCTGGGACAACGCAAGAACCTTTCAAGCTCAGTCTTGAAAATATTCAATGGCACTACTTCCACTGCTCTCTCAGGAAGAGAATTCCTTAGAATTCCCCACCACCAACATCCTGGGTGTCACCATCAACCAGAACTTGACTAGCCCTTTTACCCAAAACGTTGATTTTCCTGCTCCTTGGATACTGCCTGACCTACTGTGCTTTTCCAGCATCACACTCTAATCTGTAATGTCCAGCACCTGCAGTCCTCACTTTCGCCTCGCCATATTAATACTGCAGTTACAAGAGCAGAACAAAGGCTAGGAATCCTACAGGAAATAACTCCTGACTATCTAAAGCCTGTCCACCATACACACGGCACAAGTCAGGAGTATGATGGAATACTCCCCAGTTGCCTGGATGAGCACATCTCCAACAACACTCAAGAAGCTTGAAACCATCCAGGACAAAGCAGCCGCTTATTTGGTATTAAGTCCACAAGCATCTACTTTCTCCAACACCGATGCTCAGTAGCAGCAGTGTGTACTATCTACAAGATGCATTGCAGAAATTCACCATGGCTCCTAAGACAGCACCTTCCAACCCATCACTGCTTCCATCTAGAAGGAACAGGGCATTATATAGATTGAACATAGAAAAGTACAGCACAGAACAGGCTCTTTGGCCCACGCTGTTTTGCCAAGAGTTAATCCTATGTAAAATATAGTAACTTAACCTACGCACCCCTCAACTCACTGCTATCCATGTGCATATCGAGCAGTCGCTTAAATGTCCCCAATGACTCTGCTTCCACCACCACAACTGGCAACGCATTCCATGAATTCACAACTTTCTGTGTAAAGAACCTCCCTCCTGTGTCTCCTCTATACCTTCCTCCTAGTATCTTCAAACTATGACTCCTCGTATCAGTCAATCCTGCCCTGTGGAAAAGTCTCTGGCTATTGACTATCTATTCCACTCATTATTTTGTATACCTCGATCAGGTCTCCTCTCTTCCTCCTTCTCTCCAGACAGAAAAGTCCGAGCTTATTCAACCTTTCTTCATAAGGCAAGCCCTCCAGTCCAGGCACCATCCTGGTAAACCTTTTTGCACCCTCTCCAAAGCCTCTGTATCTTTCCTATAGTAGGGCGACCAGAACTGGACACAATATTCCAAGAGTGGTCTCACCAGGGACTTGTAGAGCCGTAGCAAAACCTTGCGGCTCTTAAATTCGATCCCCCTGTTAATGAAACCCAAAACACCATATGCTTTCTTAACAACCCTAACCACTTGGGTGGCAACTTTGAGGGCTCTATGTACTTGCACACCCAGATCCCTCTGTTCCTCCACACTGCCAAGAATCCTGTGTTTAATCCTATATTCAGCATTCGAGTTCGACCTTCCAAAATGCATCACTTTACATTTATCCAGGTTGAACTCCATCTGCCATTTCTCAGCCCAGCTCTACATTCTGTCTATGTCACGCTGTTGCCTGCAGTAGCCCTCTATACTATTGATGACACCTCCAACCTTTGTGTCATCTGCAAATTTACTAACGCCCCCCCTCAACCTCCTCATCCAAGTCATTTATAAAAACTACAAAGAGCAGAGGCGCAAGAACAGAGCCCTGCGGGACCCCACTCAACACTGACCTCCAGACGGAATACATTCCATCTACAACCACTCTCTGCCTTCTGTCAGCCAAATCTCCCTGTATTCCATATCTCCTGGCTTTATGAATGAACCTACCATGGGGATCCTTATCAAATGCCCTGCTGAAGTTCAGATACACCACATCCACTGCTCCACCTTCGTCGACCTGTCTTGTCATCTCCTCAAAGAACTCAATAAGTTTTGTGAGGCATGACCTGCTCCTCACAAAACCATGCTGACTGCCTTTAATCACACTTTAATCAAAAATGCTTTGCCAAATAGTTATAAATCCTATCCCTCAGAATTCTTTCCAAACTTTGCTGAACATGAACGTAAGACTGACTGGTCTGTAATTGCCAGGGATTTCCCAATTACCTTCTTGAAAAGAGGAACAACATTCACCTCCTTCCAATCGTCTGGTATGACTCCCGTGGAGAGGGAGGAGGCAAAGATCCTCTCCAGTGGCTTAGCAACCTCCTTTCTCACTTCCCGGAGCAGCCTATGATAAATCTGGTCTGGCCATAAATCTTAATGTTTTCTGAAATTTCGAGCACATCAACTTCATCAATCTTGATCTGTATCCCAGCTCCTCTAAGTTTTCATTTACAACAAGTTCCCTTTCCTTGGTGAAAACCGAAGCAAAAAACTCATTCAGGGCTTCCCCTATCTGCTCAGACTCTACGCACAAGTTCCCTCTACTATCCCTGATTGGCCCTACCTTCCCCCGATCATTCTCTTATTCCTCACGAATGAGTAAAATGCCTTTGGGTTCTCCCTAATCCTTCTTGCCAAGCCTTTTTCATGCCCACCCCAGCTCTCCTCAGTCCATTTCTGAGCTCCTTTCTAGCAAGCCTGTAATCCTCTAAAGCTGTGCTAGATCCTTGCTTCCTCCACCTTACATAAGTTGCCTTCTTCCTTTTGACAAGAAGTTCCTCTGTTCTCGTCATCCAAGGTTCCTGAATCTTACCCCTTCTTACCTGTCTCAGAGGAACAAATTTGTGCATCACTCACAACAACCTATTCTTAAATAATATCCACATATCTGCTGTGCCCTTTCTGGAGAACAATTGCTCCCAGTCTATACTTCCCAACTCCTGACTGATAGAGTCATAATTTCCTTTTCCTCAATTAAATATAGAACATAGAACAGAGAACATAGAAAAATACAGTGCAGTACAGGCTCTTTGGCCCTCGATGTTGCGCCAATCCAAGCCCACCTAACCTACACTAGCCCACTATCCTCCATATGCCTATCCAATGCCCGTTTAAATGCCCATAAAGAGGGAGAGTCCACCACTGCTACTGGCAGGGCATTCCATGAACTCACGACTCGCTGAGTAAAGAATCTATCCCTAACATCTGTCCTATACCTACCACCCCTTAATTTAAAGCTATGCCCCCTCATAATAGCTGACTCTATACGTGGAAAAAGGTTCTCATGGTCAACCCTAAC